>NW_010118422.1:0-10746 GCF_000699245.1 Pterocles gutturalis | reverse complement strand
CGGTGCAGTCTTGTCTGCTCAGCTGCCAGGGAAACCGCTACATCAGCCTTTAAAGCAGGCAGAGTTGTTCTGCGTTCTCTGCCTGATGTAGCTGAGGTATAGCCTCCCTTCTTAGGGAGCACCTTTTAAGAAAAGGCTGCTGAAGCTGAATTGCACATCAGGAAAAACCAAAGGAGGCCATGCATGTTCTTAAGTTTAACTTGCCCTGTTTTTAGGTGTTTCTTTATATCTAGGGTGCTTATAACAGACTTGTTCTGCAGCTAGGAGTTGAACATATTGAAAGCCTATCAAAAGTCAAATAGGCTGCCAGTGATCCCAGTGACCCTCTTCGTCTGAGAAGTGTGAGGAGTAAACCTGGTGTGTGTGAGCATGAGGGGCTTGAAAAGGAGAATGAAATAGAATATATATTAGATAAAAAGCTACTTTGCATTTCATTGCTGTCAGTCAACACTGCCTGCCTTTGGTAGAAAGCTACAACTTTGATTTGACAGATCTCAGATTAAAACAGAAGGAAAAAAGAAAGATACAGTGCTGGAACAAGAAAGTGTACTGCATTTTGTCCTCAGATTTGAAGGGAGTGGGGCAGCTGTTTCCCATATCAGGGGGATCCGTGTTAGATCCTTTGTCCAGAGCAGGATGACAGATCTTTAACAGAAACCCTGCAGAGGGGGTCTTCCTCTGTCACAGCATCTTTTTAGTGCCTGGTAATGTTGCAGAAACATTTATTTTGGCAGTCCCTGTTACTTGTTCTGCCTACCTCCAGCAAGTCAGCTGTAGCAGCACAGCTGTCTGTGGGACCACAGTAACGTGGTCCCCCCCTGCCTCTTTCCCCCCAAAAAAGTTGGGGAAATTATTTTTAGCAGGAGCAGTGGTATGATCTTCAGTTCACCATGTGGCCCACAAACTTAACAGGTGCATTATGTGCTTTCAGCAAGGATAGGAGAGCAGCACAGGGGCTGTGCAAGGGATTGAACCATATGAGCAAAGAAACACTCGTGAATGTGTGGTTTGAATTCTAAGCTTAGGTTTCCAGCGTAGTCCCAGGAGAGACTCGGAACCCCTACACCTTCAACCAGCAGCAGATTGTGCTGAATTAGCACACTGGTTTAAAAAAAAATAAATTACTTCTGACACGTAAGGAAGGCAGTGCTGCTTTGTGTGTGTTGATCCATGCAATTCAGCCTGATCTGCCTCTCCGTAATTACTGTAACCTGGACGTGTTTCTCTTCCTGTCCCTACTGTCCATGCTGGTTGGCAGAGTGCCTCAATACCAGGGGACTCGATCACAGGAACTTTATTTAATGCTTGTTTGTCCTCTTTATGTCATTCCAGTAGTGTATCTTAAAATAGAGAATGGGACCTGAGGAATATCATATCAGCTAAACATGAGCCCATGTGCATGTTAGGTTGTTTTTTTTTTCTAAATAGTAGAGGTGATGGTATTTGAACACAGGACATTCTTTGAACAGAACAAATAAATGCTGTGACATTTGTTTATCTCAGCAGTAAACACAGATACCTCAATTTTTTTTCCCCAACAGCAGACAGTCTTTGGTACTGTCCAGGGACTGTGTCTAGACAGAGAAGTCTTTCCAAAGCTGCTCTTTGCCATGAGACTAAAAAAAAAAAAAAAAAGTTCCCTGCCAAAAAATGTGACCAAACTGAGCAATTCTGGAACTTTTTTATTTGTGTCTCGTGGGACATGCGTTTAATGAGCTGATGGTTTCTGTGTTGTAAGAAGCCTGGATGTGCTACCAAGAACTTATTCTTCAGTAAGTCTAGTTAAAGCATTTTATCAGACTTTAATTTTTAGATCCTGAATCTAAAATGATTGTGATGGTTGATTTTGGGAAACTATAATGTAAATCTTACCTCTCCCTTTGAGTAAAGTCCTTTATTGTTTGAAGTTTTGCTCTTGGTGGTTTTTTGGGAGGTGGAGGAAACACATTTATAGAAGTTCTCCCTCCTTTGCTTTTACTGCATCTGCTCAGCATACTTGGGAGAGAAGTGAGTGAAGGTGACCATAGGCAGACCTTGATGACTCTATAGCCTTCCTTTTGATACAAAATCTACCACTCAAGCTATTGCTTTTATAGAGTTGAAAACCTTTGAAAAGGCTGGTGCAGGTTTGCAAGCAGTCTTCACATTTATTTGGGATTGATTTTTTTTTTTTTAATTAGTGCTGCAATCAAATAGGCAGACAGAAGTCTTCACTGGAATACCTTTTTTAATGCTATGTGCATTTTAATGTATTCTCTTAGCTTAGGCAGTGCCTACAGACTGGATGGGTTTTTGTGGGTTTCTAGGGTTTTTTTAATAGTTGCTGGCCACTCACACCACTGTAACTGAGACTGTTCTATATAAAGATTATCTTCACCTCACACAGAAACATCTGCAAGCTTTTAAGTTATTTTTGCAGTCCACATCTGGATTAGAGCAGAAAAAAAATATTAATTTTAAACTTAATGAGATTTTGGCTCCATGAGTCGAACATAAAATTTGCATTGAGCTTGCAGTCAGCTTTTCACACTTGGCATCACAATTTCCAAGAACGTATGGTATGCTCTTTTATTAAAAACTCCTCAGGAATAACTTACCTTCGGATACTGTTTGTAAAAACTAAGTTCTGTTCCTTTTCCTGTGCCATCAGGGGAGATGATGGAAATGGTAGAGATTTTTGTATTGCAGAAGCGTTGTGATGCACGTGGTCAGCCTTTAAAGGTGTCAGATGGGGCAGCTCACCGATGTGGCTGAAAGCTAACACTAGGGGAAAAATCCTGTAACTAAAAAGGTTTGTGTTTATGTCAGCAGGTTTGTTCTGGTTTAGTTTGTGGTTGTGTGGGCTGTAGAGATGAGCAACCTGAGAGAGATGGGAAACCCCTCTCTATTTAGAAATTTGCAGTTGGGTCAGTGGACGCTTACTGTGAAACTTTGGATACAGGCATGTTTCCTCTGTCCCCTCTCTTTCTGCCTGTTCTCTGTTCCTTACCGGATCAAAATCTGGGGCAGTTCCTTAGTCCTCTTCCTTGAGTGGCCCATGTCAACCCAACTGAAGTGAGGCTGGGGATGGAGGAGCAGGAAAGACCAAACAGCACTGGCAGTGGCTTATGTTATCAGAGAAGCTGAGAAAAGTGTGCTTTTTCTTTATAATTTCCATCCAGAATATTATCGTAGCCTGTTAATATTTTAGCCATATTGTGTTTTGGATTTACCTGCACTGCCTTAGAAGCCTGCATTTACTCTTGGCTGCCTTGCTCTTCCTTAGGATTTAAATTCCCTGCTAAATCCACCTTTGCAGAGGTACTCAAAGCACTGCGTGGGTCTCCTGCAACTCTATCATTTTTAGAAAGTGTAGTTCTCACCTCATTTCAAGACAGAATCTGGCTGTGTAACCCAGTATTTCAGAAGTTACTGATAATGCTGCTTTCTTCAGGTTTACTATTACTTCCAGTGTTTTGTAACATGAGTTGTCTTTAAGAGTTGGTTCATGTTGGTGATATGTTCGACAGGACAAACTCTGTTCCGAGACTTGTAATTGTAAGACCTGCTCTGCTGTTCTGACCCACACAAGTTTCCTGAGAGCTAGCAGATGACTGTGGGTGCTCACCTGGCTTGTGCCGAGATGGGATGGCTGGGAGCAGAGGGTGAAGTCTGTGAACGAGCGTGCTGTGTCAAATACCGTGCGTGGAGGTAAGGTCTTGCATTTGTTGGTGTACCTTGGTAGTTTGTTTGAAAACTGTAAATATTGTCTGAGCTTTATAAATAAAGTCACATGTGAGACTTCCCAAAGTTCTTTGGGTCTTGAGTTCATTTCTCTGAATTTCTGTTTTCTGTAGCAGCTGTTTTACTGTCTGCCATCAATTCTTCATCTGGTGATGTTTTGTGGGGTTGAGGACTTTTTTTCACATGTGGTTTGCAGAACAACTTTAAGTACTGCTTCACTTTTTTTTTTTCTTTTTTAAATTTATACCATTTGTAATGACTGGACTACCTAATAAAAGTATAGCAGTTGAATGTAGGAAATTTCAGACATCTCCTGTTTGCCCCAAAGGTGTTTTGGGCTTTGCTTTTGCACCTTATTTTATTGAGTACTGGAATTGTGATCTTTGAAATCATAAGTTATCTCATTCCAGATGAGAAATCCTCACATATGTAATCTTGATGGAAGGATTTAAAACATTAGTTAGTAGCTTACTAGCAGTTGTCAGGTGGGTGATTGTTAAGTGTCTGGATCTCAGTGATCAGGATTTGCTGTCAGGGTGATTGGGGTGGGCTTGAATCTTGGTTACATTTCAGGAAGCACCATGTGTGTAGTTTTCCCATGCTGCTGCTGTCCAACAGGGTAAGCAGGCAGTCTTGCAGTCCCAAAGCTTATTTAATTTAGGAAATGGAATAAGCTAGGTGAGAAATGAAGGTGTGATTCGTCAACTTTATTGACTTATTTGATGAAATACCCTATGTTATAGCAATGGACTCAGTTCCTACAAATAATTAAAAATGTGAGGAATGTATTGCCTTATTGAAAGGGATTAAAACTGTCCTTTCACTTGGTTTATTCAGAAGAGCAAGGGACATACAAATAAGGCTTTCCAGAGTCAGTCCTGTTGCATTGGTAGTCTCCGAGTCTATTCCCAAAAGTGATGCCTTAAAAATACAACTGGGCTGAAATGTGGGTGATTGGTGCTCCTCTGTGAAGATGGGTATGAGAGGATAAGTGTATACCTGTACATAAAGAAGGATTTCTTGATCTCTTCTCATTGGACTTATACTTAAGGGAGAACAGGGTAGCTGCCTATGGAAATTTAGGAAAGTAAATCTTATTAAATGAAGTATGTGCAGACAGCAATTGGATTAAGTGTCTTGCAGACTGTTAAGTGACTGCAGAACGCGAGAGCGGTGTGCGGCTTTGTAAAGCGTTAAAGAAATAGACTTTCTGTCTGTTTGCATATCCTTTTCTCATCGACACAGTAGGAAGCGTGTTTTGGAACGTTCATCAAAACCCTTTTCGTCTCTTCTGAATTAAGGCACGCTTGTTGCAAAAGTAAGTTTGAAACCAACATTTGCATTTTATAATGCGTATTATGCTCAAAGACAACTTAGAAGCAGGGAAAAAAATTAACTTTGAAATGATCACTTGTTTTCAAATAGCTGAGCTACTTTTAGAATTTATGCCCAAACTCGATGGAAGAGGTTAGTCATTTCCGTATGGTGGAATTGTCTAAGCAAGAGCTTAATTTTCTACTCTGAAGAAAATGCCCTGTAATTCTTACTGAAACAAGGAAAGTTGCCTCAAATTTGGATTTTTAATTTATATTTTGAATTATCTGCACATCTGAATATTTTTAATCTATCTGCAAAGTATAATTGGAAGAATTAAATACAGACTGAACTGAAATTCCTAGGGCCTCAGTGTCCTTTCCAATGCTTGTTTTCAGCTCACGTAATTTACTAAGTAAATCCTTGCTTAAACTTCAGAAATACAAATTTCTGGTAACTTGTAATATTTTGTTTGTCAATATTCCTTTGTGTTTACAGGAGGTTATAATCTCTTTGTGGTATGGTGTGGAATCTTAAACTTTTTAGAAAGTATCTCATGTTTGGAAGAGATTGAGAGTTTTTCTCCTGGGTATATAAATTGATATTACTTCACCTCTATACTGTTAGCACTTTTATAGGGTGCTGGCATTTCCCAAACGTTTTCATAATAGATACCTTAGATATCAGTGTAAGTCTGTTTGCACCGTGGTTGTGCTGCAGGACCCTGGCAAGGTTAGCTTCTGTACCACTGGAAGAAGGTAATGAATTACCTATATGTGATGCTGTCAGAATTCTTCCACGAAGGCATTCTAGTCTTAATTTATGTACTGCTTAAAATACTGTGAAAGGTCAGAATTTTGGCAAGCAGAAGCAGTAGTGCTTTTTCAACTTCAACTCCTCAAAGTTTTTGCCCCTTCATTCTTTAGAAGTATGTGTGGTTTTTCGAGTTCTCTTCTCCCTGGATGATAACAGTCACAATGCCATGTTTTCCACTTCAGATACGTAGAAGAAGTAGAAACGCCATCGAATCTTTGGAAAATAAATTAAGGTTGAGTTTTCAGTGAGTACCTGCATTTTCTTTTTCAATTGTATTTGCAAGGGAGATATGTCTCTGAGAAGCATTTAATGAGATCAGTATTTCTTTTTTATTTTTTTGTCTGTGTCAGATTTAGCAGTTAGAGTTGATAGTCACCATTGATAGTTGAAAAAGGCATAAGCAATTTTCCAAGAAATGGTTTGTTGTGGCAGGAGGAGGCTTTTGAATACAGCATTTGGTATGATGGCAAGAAGGAGGAGTTTGGCTTTTGAATACAGCATTTGGTATGATGGCAAGAAGTAATTATTTTTTTTTCCTATTCCATCTTTGTTTTTTGTTTTTGTTTTTTTTTTTTCATCCTCTGGTGGGTTGCAGCTGATCTGTCAATAACTTTCAAGGAACCAATTTTTTTTCACTGTGTTACGTTCAGTAGCAGTGGCTGACCTTCTTACAAGTAAACGGAGACTGGAGAACCAGATTTTTAAGTTGTATACTTGATTGTACGTCTAAAATTGTGTGGATGATATGCACACTAATTGCTGAAAGATAAATTGTGGCAGCAAGAGGCTGTTTGCAATCAGGTACAGCTTTCTTAATTTATCTGTGCTTTCAGAACACATGCTATGCATACTCGGCTGCATGTCTAAATTCTTTGGAAAGTCTGAGATGAGAGACAGGATGCAAAATGAAAGAATATGTGATAAAGCAAAAGAAATAAAACAGACAGGGCATCCAGAACATGTGATACAGTCAAAGCCACATGAAACAACATACTGATTGTGGGTGAGGTGTTACAAAAGTATGCCACTTTGATTTTATTTTTTATTTTTTTTAGCCATTTCATGCTCTTTTCTGTTTGTGATTATATTTTAGGTATATCTGAATACCAGGCAAGGAAGTTGCTTAAAAAACAAGAAAAAACCCCCCTATTACTATTGGAAAAGTAGTCTAACAATAAGTGTTGTCAGAACAGGGACCTGTAATGTGAATGTGGTTTGTATTCCAGTGCTGTTTTCAGCTTTGAGGAAAGCTTAACTTCTCTTTACCAGTATCTCAGCCTGTGCAAGTGGAGGCTAATGCTTACCACACAGATAAACACTGAGGGCAGCAGAGGAAGGTTCGATTAGGACTTGATTTTGAGACAAGAAAGCCTGTCTGGTGCTTTTCCACTCTCTAGCTCTGCACACAAGCTTAGTTATGGATGGTAGAGAACCTGGAGATGTAGCATAATGTTTAGTAAAATATACAGATTTTGCTGAATATTTGTGTTAATCTACAGAAACACTTTCTTCTATATAATGCAGTGACTGTTATCAGACTCTCTGAGGTATTTTTTTGCTATCCCTGTTGAGTATTTGAATAACCTGACTTTTTAGGCTTGCTGATTTGCTTTCCCAATATTAATTTTTCCGTCGTTACAGAACTGCAGTGTTGAGAAAGTGTTGCTTTAATTGTTGCCCTTTTTATTAAGGGCAGTCTTAATAGCAGGTGAGATAAAAAGGATAGGAGAAAAATATCATGATGGTAACACATAGTCAACTTTATATGCCTGCACATTATCTAATTCTAGCCAAGGAAGGAAAACTGCTCACAGGAGAGATCATGGAATAATGTAGAACTGGAGATTAAATAGATTTTTATTACACTGAGAGGAGTTATGGCACTTCCCCTTTGGTATGTTTTAGATCACTAGAAGAAGTCATGATACAAGAGAGAAATAAGGTAGTTTATCTTTGTTCACCATGTTCTGTGTTAAGTTTTCCTTTGTCACCAAAGCATGTATTTTAAAAGAAAATAAGGAAGGAAAAAGAAGAACGTGGTTTCAGTAACTATCACCATTGCCTGTCAGAGACATATGCTACAAAATGTTACAATGCATTAACAAAGTGTCTGCTTTGGTTTCATAGCTTTTCTGAGGCGTGCTACACAGTGCGTCATTAAAGTTTTTAACTGAAAGGTAACCAACTCTAGAAATAAATCTGTTATTTCTTCAGTTATTTTTACTAGCACTGTGGACTGATTCTTTTTTTTTTCCCATGACGAAATGCATGCTCTTAAAATCGTTGAAGTATTAGGCACTGAAACATCAGACATCTGTCACAGGTACCAGTTAACACCAATTCTCAACTGTTTAAAGTGAGAAAATAAGAGAGGAAACCAAATAATATAATTCTTGTTAAAATGAAGTGTTTTATGCATTCACCCTGCAGAACAACTAGAGAAATTATTCTGTTATTTATCAGTTTCTCTGAAAACCTTAACGTACATGTGTTTGCAGGATTGAGGTCTACCCTACCACCTCCTTCAGCATGCAGCAAAAGGGGAGAGATGAAAATTTCTTCTAAGAGCATATGGTTTTATTTATTATAATGTGTTTCACAACTGCGACATTCATAGACAGGCTTTACCTGTGTACTGCACTCCCACTCATTCACCCCACAAGCAAGCAAAAACTCCTGATATGTGCACTCATGTTTTTGAGAAAGGAAAAAAAAAAAGGCACATGGAAGTAGTAGGTGAAGCTTTATTTTATCAAACCCAGATTAAACATTACTTCACTGAGATAAAGAAAATTAACTTTTATATATTAGAAAAAACACACACTTCTTAACTGAAAGTATGCTTCTTTTCACAGTAGCGGGTAATTTCTCTATGGAGAATAATGTTGTGTTTCCATCAGAAAATTCACTGATGATTGACAAGATGGGAATGCTTGGAGAAGAAGAGCCAGTGATGAAAACTAGTCTAAACATAGACGTTGTGGTGTGTGCAGAAACAGAAAAATCTGTCTTTAACATATTGCTTGTTTGGTTTTTCTACTACATGATGTTTAGTTTAAAAATGCCAATAAACTACAGCCTTTTGGTCTGATACGAGTGATTAATAGCATCTCTTGGTACTGTTAAAACAACATGTTGTGTTTTTTTTTTTTTAATAAATTGATGATTTAGAAACTAGTTGATGTTCATGTTCCCTTTTCATCCTTCATTGTCTGTGACCAATATGATACAGAATGTGAAGTGCAAGTATTTCAAATATGGATGTTAGTCTTAGACCTGCTGGCATTTTTTTATGGTGACTGTTATATAGTGTTGGATCATAGTGGTAGCACAAACTTGGTCATGTCCCCCTGTGCATCTCAGAGTGTTCTATTTTAGGTAATAAATCCAGGTATTCGCAGATTCATTATATGCAAGTAAAAAATAGAATGCTCTCAACTATGACCATCTCGCTCATCTCTTTTTCTACAAATTCCTATTTTTCTATTGACTGCTTCTCCATGATTACAGGAAAACTAGAGTCTTATCCTGGTCTCATCAGCTCATGTGGAATTGGGTCATGTTTTACTGTCTCTATAAAGCTGGGGACTTTCTGTGGTAGATTCCCATGAAAACAAAAGGAACTACAGTCACATTCCAGACAGCGGATTTTTGCTGCTTCCTGTGCAATATGGACTCTATTTCTAAATGAAGACATAAGCCTTTGCTCTGCTGAGTCACACTCCAGAACAACAGTCAGCTACAGAAAAGTTGGTGCACTTTGTTTCTAGTTCCAATTTTGACTTTGAAGTTCTCCCCTGTACTTACTTCTCCCTTTTTTTTTTGTGTGTGTGTGTGGTGGTTTTGGTTGTTTTTTTTTTGTTTGGTTTGGTTTTTTGTAATGCTAGAGTTGCAGTGTGATTTAGCATGCACACTCCTGCATGAGTTTTCTCTGAGCTCTGTTACTGTAGTTCTCCCTTTTGGTTGCGGCAATGCTGTTGACTGTCACCAGTCTGCGGGTCTGGTGTACTTCACATGAAGCTGCTTTATGGAAGAGGGAAGTGGAACACAATGGTAAGCATTCATGAGTCCAAAGCAGATCATCTCCCAGGGTGATGAGTAATAACAAATTGTTATTTTTGAAGTGCCTAGTTCGCTGTTTGATTGCTTTGAAATGCAGCTGACAACTCATTGAAACCTGAGGGATGCAGGTTTGCAGTTTTGTTTGGTAATAATAGGATATGATCCGTGAAAAAGGCTGTATAACATAGATATTGGAATATGCCTGGAGCCATCATGAGCAAATACTGTTGGAATATCTTGCAATACTGCTAAAAATTGGTTACGATATTGCCTAGCATTAAAGCCAGTGAAAATTACAGTAGATTAGAAAAGTGTGTAAATGTGGTATTGTGAAAAGGGATGCAAAGAAGGGGAAAAGGAAGGGCCTGGTGGGTGTCATCTCGCTTTTGCACCAGATGATGGTGGGATTGAAAGACCTGCCATCTGTTAAAATCTGCAGAGTCTAAACTTTGGTTTTAAAGAGCGTAGTGATGACTGCTGCTGGCAGCAGGTTCACAGGCTCACGTGAAATTTGTGTGATGCTGTGATTAGTGAAATCTGTCTTCCTGGGGCTGCTGGTAGTGAGGAGAAAGCACGCTTGATGAATTGCTTGAAACAGGGCAGGGAGGGGAAGGAAGCCTGTAGTGAAATAAACCCCTGGGTTAAGTTTTACACTCAGCTGCTTCATCCACTGTCTGCATGAAGTAGGACAGATTGCAAATTATTCCCAGAGGGATTTTAATGGGGTCTTGAAGGCTTTATCAATTTCTCTTTGAAACTTCTGTCAGCTTATCTTTTGTTACTGCTTGCAGCCTTATTATATACACTGATGAATGAGGTGGGTGCTCTGGT
>NW_010118421.1:0-18815 GCF_000699245.1 Pterocles gutturalis | reverse complement strand
TTTCAGTTGGCATTCTTGCTGATTTTAGGGGTAAAACAGAATTAAGGTGTTCGTTTTCAGTTGGCATTCTTGCTGATTTTAGGTGTTAAACAGAATTAAGGTGTTCACTGATTATGCCCCTTGAATAATCAATAGTAATATAATCCAGCCCTTAAATGATGGTCTCCAAAGATTGTAAAGTTCAAAAAACATTCAATATTTATTATTTGCTAGAATTCCATGTCACTGCAAGAACTGCTAGAACAAGTATGCTAAAGCTGATTTCTGCTGGTTCCTATAGTAAAGGTGAAAAGCTTCCCTCTCCAAAAGAGTATACAAAACTGGGATTATTATGATTAGGGATTATAAATTTATGTTTTCATCTGTTCATATTCCAGAAAGTGACTCTTGATCTACGTCTCCTGCAGTATACGTTTCACGGCAGAGAGTGCAGGCTCACCTGGCTTGATGGGCAGTCTGTTATTTGGTATTTTCTCACTGGGGCTGGTGGTTACTGGGAAGCTCCATGATAATTCTGCTGAATTACTGCAATTGTTTATTGCTAATATATAATGTTGAAGAAAATAAATGCTATTTTTTTCTGATCTCTCTTTTAGAAGAAAATTTATTTTTTCTATCAATTAAAGCTTCAGAGGAAAAATGGTACAAAGATACAACATTAAAAATTGTTAACTACTTCCATTGTCATCAATAAGACAACAAATGATCTGATATTCTGAAAATGCATTTTAGTTCAGTTATGATGAATTTTTTGGACTAAGAAAAAACAAAATTTGCCTTTTAAAATCCATTTAGGCAATGAAGTATACCAGACAGTACATTTCTATATTATTATTATTATACACTAAGTGAAGATTATTTTTGTGTTGCATGCTTCATATGAGAAGACAAAGTACTTTACACTGAGTTATAATACAGGAATAATGCTTTGCCAAGTTACATGCAGTCATGGAAAAATGCAGTAACAGAAACAAAAAACTGTGGAGATAACGAGCTCCAAATTGGCCTATGTCTATACTCATCACATACTTTTTCAGTTGTATCAGGATAAATAAATATTAATGGTCTTTGTGGTACAACTGGCCTGGCTGCTGTCTGTTGACTAGGGAGATTTATTTTTTTTCCAGAAGAGAACAAGATAGCATCAAAAGTGGCAATCTGTCATTTGCTGTTAACAAACACACAATCCTGAAAACCCACCAACCCACCATTGTTTGCAGGATAATATCCATTGTTTTAAGAACATATGATAAAACCACACTATAGAAATGGGTGCTGGAAACAAGAACATTTCCTGCAGACATTTTTAATAATTAAACTATCTACTTACCTGCTGTTTTGGCTGTAATTTGTTAATTATATCCTCACTCGGCTTGTGGAGATTTCCTACCATTAATAAACTACACGTCGCTACTGGGTATGGCTTTCTTTTTCCTTCTGAAATGTTGATCAAGCATTTAGTTACCATGAGTAAATAGTGTTATCTTGGCATATAAAGATCAAAAGGGGTTTTATTTAATGTAAGTAAACAAGCAGGAACACTGACAAGAATGTACTTGGTGAAAAAAGAAAAGGGCACTTTGAGATCTGGAAAGTTTGTTAGAATTGAACAGATGTATGTTGAAAATGTTTAAAAAGCAAAACACCAGAAAAACCCCAAAACAACTACCCAAAAGCCCCTGTAGATGACGGAAGGACATCCTAATGATCTTTGTATTCAAGGACTGAATGGCTGTAGCTGTGAAAATCACATGTGCAAGGGAACTGGACAAGGATATACATTAGTATCCTTGTCTGGTTTGCTCATGCATGTGATTACCCTTACTTGCTATGGTAATGCTGTTGTCTGCTCAAAAATTAGAGATAATTAGGTAATTAAAGGAATAGATGTAGGAAAGGCTACCAAAAATTAGCTCCTCATGCCAGCAAATGGGGGTGGTGGTTGTGGCTGAGCCAAGACCATGGACTAAGTTGTCTAATGTGAGATTGGCAGTTCTGGAAGTTTTTCTGGGTTTGAAGATAACTCATGAAAATCTTGAAATGGCAGTATTGAATTGCCAAACCCAGAAGGTAGTGTCCTTATAGAGGTTACTTTGTTTTGCTGTTATCATAGTGTGGTATGATAAAGAGTGGGACATTGGTTATGGTTACAGAATTTGTTGCCTTTTGGATGGGTTGCAAGGAAATATTTCGATTTGTCTGACACTGATGTAAATACAGACGTAAGTATATGTATGCATTTATGTATATAGGCTTATTACCCAGAGAACAAAATGCAAGAATAGTAGTATTAGCAAGTGAATAAGAGTAAGACTGGGAGAAAAAGTTCTGATTTATGCTGGTATTTAAATATCCTCATTATCTATTTCCTCTGGCTGGATAACTGTGTGGTTAATAAGAGCTATTTTTCATCATCTTCAGGAGTGTACATGAGAAGGATGGAGAAGGAAAAGCACAGAAAGACACCAACTTTTGAATGTTTTCTGAATTAGTGAAAAATGTGTTGCACTATGAAGAGTGATGAGTGATAATACTCTTATAACATGACTACAGTTTATTATAGCTACAAATCTCTCCCAGTGCCGACAGTGTTTCTGAAAGCTGAGTCCATTATCCTCCTCCCAGTACTGCACTTGGGTTCTGTTTAGCTGATATGAAAAATGTTGGATTTTGAGACTGGGTAGCAGTGCAGAGAAAAAAGACTTGGATTTTCAGCTGTTGTAAATGGAAAGGTTTCAGTTTCGTGTTTGTATGCATGCAAAGATTTGAAAGGTCTGAGCGCTGTGCATACAAATACTTGTATTTACTTTGTGATAAGCATATAAAATGAAGAACTTGATTATTTTCTGTAACTGTTTCATTGATATTTCTATTTAAGTATAAAGAGGTGTTCCAGTATAAAGTGAGAAGTGGTGCTGCACTAAGTATTAAATTAAATACCGCTTTGAATAGATGTGAACAATTATCTGGAGGTTCCCGTATCCATGATTTAACTCCTTACATCCCTGCTGGACTGGTGCTGAATGGTTCTCTTCACTGTAGAATACAACAAACAGTTTTCTCCCTAGTACTACTTTAAAGTAAAACCTCTGTTGCAGCAAGTACTGTTTAATGGGGTGGGACTTACGACTTTATGGAAGTCAATTCCTGAGAGGTGAATTTATGTACAAACCTGGGAGGATCAAGGAGATTGATAATGATATATTCACAGGTAACTGTCAGGAGGGACAGGACTGCCATACAAGGGATAAATGAAGATCTTAGCAACATAATACTTCATGGAGCGACAGCAAAAATAAGATGACAGAAAAGATTTATATTGATCAAAAGAAATACTAGCCTTGGGCTAAAGGAACAAAGGGATTAACAAAAAGTGATGCAGCTCACATTCAATGACTAAATTCTGACATGATTCAATGGCCACGCCTTGGAAAACCTTTGAATTCATGTGTCAGGCAGAGGGTTTGATGGCTTATATTAGTGCTGCAGTATTTTTCAAATGGATGTAAACATAAAAGAAAAAGGGGTATGCAAAGGGGCACGTGAAATTATGTGCTGAGCTCCTTTCCAGCTTTTTTAGACTGCTGTGTCTAAATGTCCAATGTCACAAGTTGAGGAAGGGCTGCATTAGCTTCTGAGTGCCGTGGAGACAGCTTTCTTCTGTGCCTGTGCTGTGTGCATGCAGGATGGCATGACTTACTGCCCACCAAACTGATAACTGGGCTTGCCTACATAAAACATGTTCCAGTTCGCCAGGTTTAATGGACTATGTTAGCACTGCCCACCAAACTGATAACTGGGCTTGCATACATAAAAGATGTTCCAGTTCACCAGGTTTAATGGACTATGTTAGTGTGCTTATGTTTTATGAGAGTTACATATGTTACAAGGAGAATTAGGGCCCTTTCTCTCAAGACAGATGACCATTATCCCTATTGTAATTTCCATGACTGGAGTTGCCCCGTGTTAGTGATACACAAATAAAGTACAAAATGTATTATTTCTTTCAGTGGAAAGGGCCAATCACATTCTGTTGCATCATCTGGGCGTTCAGCAGTCTGGTGTCTTGGCATACATGTCAGGTGTTTGGTGACAGGTTCACTGCTCTTTCTGGTCACCTAGCAAATGAAGTAGTGCTCTCTGCTCCCTGTAAGCTTCTGAAATGAAGGGCTCAAGGCTCTGTAAAGCATTCTGTCTGACTCCTGCTGTGTCTCAGAGAAGCAACAGCAATATAGTAAATAACTCTGTAAGAGGTAAAGTTTAGCTAGATTTAGGCAGGCTGTTAACAGCCCTAATGTTAATAGTGCTAAATGGATGACATCATGTCAGTATTGCCTGAAGAGATCTTCTCTAGCAGTGGGAAAGTCTCTTGTGATATTTGCATCTTCAGTATCGGTTTTGTTTGCATATCAGGCAAATGCAGTAAGAGATGGGAATGTGGAATGGAGCTGACTCATAGCTTTTTGAGGGGTTGCTTTCTGTGAAAGTACCTTTTCCAGTCCTATATAAAGAAATATATTTATGAGGTGAGAGTTGGTCTGATCATTGTAGTCAGGTCTTAAGGCTTTCTGAACATAGTTCAAAACCATGACAACAAGCTTTGACTATGAAAATTCTGTTGAGAGGACGGTTTCATGCTTTGACTCCCACCTCCCTTGTTTCGTCTTAGAGTATTTAAGTTGACAATATCCTTGCCTGGAATTTTCTTCTTCCTACAGCTTTGCACCTTCCAGAGTCTTCAACACTGCCTTTGTTTTATCTAGCTCTTAATTTCTTCAAAACATTTCTCTTTCTCTTCAGAAGGAACCATAGATCGTAACTGGGAGTTCTAACAATCCTTTGCAGACCCGATGTTAGCAGATGACTGATGTTCTGGTACTTCTGGTCCTTGCTGTACACAAATATTCATCAAAGAACCCATGAAATGTTATCTTTCTAATTTACAAGAAACAGTCTCAGAACCTTTCTGTCTTGCATTTCTTTTCCAGTTTAAATGTTGGCACTGGAGCAATTGCATTGTGTTTTGATTAAGTTCAGTTTGGAGCCTCTTTTATTGTTCTTCAGAAACTATCTTTTCGTGACAATTGGATCTGATTTTCAAGATATTTAATTTTTTTTTGCCTCTTGATATGATAGATAATCCAAATAGCAAGCAATGTTGGGAGAACATTTTTAGCCTTCTGCAAATAGCATTTCCTTGTGCGAATTTTACAAAGCAAATTGTTTTGCTTGTCTAATTTGTCTTGTGTAATATACAGTTAAACTAAAGTTTAAGGGTCACTTGTTCTTTCTGTCTGCAGCCTGTTTGACAGTTCAGATATAGTTGCTAGTTTTGGGCTAATTCTCAGTATGTGTAGGGCTTTAACCATGAGACATATCCTTGTCTGATTCTTACGTTCAGTTTATTTTTTCTTTGTGGAAATAAAGCAAAATGGAATATTTACTAGTTTATATCACTAGTTAACTATTTTCATCTTTCTTTAATTTGTGCTGTAACATCTTCTAATCATTCTTGTAAGGTATACTGGCTTTCCTGCAGATGAAAATCTGTCAGACTGGTCTAATACAAATAATTACTCTTTCAGTCTTATCCCAAAAATGTTTCATGTTACTGGGCTGTACCATTCTGCATTAGTTAGGAGATTTGGAGTATGTTCCAAATTTTAAAGATGTGATTATCAGGTCTGGCTGAGAAGCTGTTTAGTTTTGCATTTGGATTACTGGCAAGGTGGTGGTTGTTATCACGCAGTGCAATAAAGCAGTTTTGGATCAAGTCAAACACCTGTGTTCCAGCCTTGTTTTCTTTTGGGGTGAATAGAAATATGGCCCTCAAGCTCTGAGACTGGATTTGTGTTCTGATTTTTGTGGTTTTCTGTTGTTGACTTTTTTTGTGTGTTAGTTGCATCTTTGGTATTAGTTTGTTTTAATCTAATGCCTCCATGAGTTTGGTATTTTTTCAGCCCTCTTGATATGATGATAAATAAATATTCCAGTGTCTTTACAGCTTGCCCTATGTCAGGCAACTTTCTTGTGACTTAAAGTGAGTTTTTCTTCATTGCTTTTTGTCAAGTGGTGTTTGGATTTGCTGTGGCAGACAGAATGCATGTTTAATAAAACTATTTCCAGAGTTATTCTAATGTTCACTGATGATGGAGGGCATGCAAATGAATAGTTAGACAACCCAGCATTGCTCTGGTTTTCTATTAGGAATAAGGGAGGTAAAAGAAATCAACATCTAATCAATGGTAAAGGACCAAACTGGTAGAACAAGGTATTTTGAATGGAAATATTTGACATCATAGTGTTGGAAAGTAAACCAAAATAGGTAGGAACTATAGAAATGGAGTTGAGTATCCTTTTCATTTGAGCTCTTTTTGGTTTTCTTCATGACAAGTATTTATCTGTTTCTCTGCCTTGATACATTAAGAGGCTAACAGCAAGATAGACAATTTTGCTTATACTTTTTTAGGAAAGATTTATTTTATGATAGTCTTTCTTTTGAATATCAGTTTTTCTAGAGATGTTTGGAAACTCTGTAAAAAATAGGTTGATTAAAAGGAAAATGTCTTAAGTTTGTATTTAATTCTGTAGTTGTTCATGTCCAACTCAACTAATGAATGTTTGAGATCACAAACTTTGTGATTTGCTATGGATGGTCTATGTTGTTATGTTTCAATACTATGATAGTTATAATCTTGTCTGTACATCTTAATTTTTTTAACATTAGTTGTAAAAATACTCTTAAAAGAACAGATGCTTAATTTTTTTCCTGTTCTGTTTCTTGGAATCTGACTTGGACTTGGATTTAGGGGGAAGTTATATGGGACAGCTGAGTTCTTCTAAAACCCCTCTACCAGTGGTAGGCAACCTGTTATTCTGGTGCCCTTGCTCTGGTGTGCGGTGAACCCATGTGTTGAACTAACTCAGCCTGTAACGTAACACAAAGTGTGCATTTTGTTGGGTTTGAGTGTGCTTTCTGAAGGGCATACTAGGTGCCAGATCTGAGCAGAGGGAATGTGTCTGGAAGGACAGGGGACATGGAAGAGGAATTCCAAGGGGAGAGAGAAGGATTTCTCTTTTGGAGGCAAACTCTGAGCTTGTGCAGCAATCCTTTGTAACTCCACTCTACCCATTCACGTAGTGATGGAGTGCAGGTGTGTTTGTGCTAAAAGAACTGGAAGGGAAGGGACTTGTTAGATTAAATGTTATTTGCTAGTTTTTAAAATATGGAAATTCTGTTGCTCAGTTTTTCAAAAAGCTGATGTGATGGTATGTAAATTGTGGGTCAATTCCATTTGACACTGTCCCTTTAAGAAGAAACTGCTCATTTTCTCACTAAAATTAATCATTATTTCCTGCTATTTAAGCTGATGCTGAGCAGATTAAATCATGTAATTTGATTATTTTTTCTTTTAATTTTTTTCTTTGCAATTAGGGCTATCTAAGTAAAAGGATAGTTTGAGGAGAAAAGGCTTGCTCGACTCCTCAGTGTTATCTTGTATTCATTTCATACTCCTCTCAATATCACAATGAAACTACTTCATTGTGTAATTTCCATGCATCTCCTTTTGCTTTTTTTTTCTCCTTCAATTCTAAAACCTGCTTGCAATTGTATTACAAAAGAATCAAAGAACCAGTGTATTTGCATGAAGGACACTTGAAATTCTAATGTCAAGGGTCATTAATAATTTTTGTTGTTATTCCTGTAAAGCTCAATTTCTGCATAAAGGAAAGACTGAGGCATAGGAATCCATTTTGGAAATAACTCTTTTAGATAAGCCTTTTACTTTCTGTGAGTTACCAAATGCAAATTAAAAAGAATACCAAGTCAAAATAGTTCAAATAGATTTGAATTTTCTACATTTGTTATCCATAGAGCAGCCTTCCAGTGCTGAAAGGGGACTACAGGAGAGATGGGGAGGCACTCTTGATCAGGGAATGTTGTGATAGGATGAGGGGTAATGACTTTAAGCTGAAAAAAAGGGCAGTTTTAGATTAGATGATAGGAAGAAATTTTTTCCTGTGAGGGTGGTGAGGCAGTGGCCCAGGTTGCCCAGAGAAGCTGTGGATGCCCCATCCCTGGAGGGGTTCAAGTCCAGGCTGGATGAGGCTTTGAGCAACCTGGGCTAGTGGGAGGTGTCCCTGCCCATGGCAGGGGGGGGAACTAGACTATCTTTAAGGTCCCTTCCAACTCAAACCATTCCGTGATTCAATGATTCTGAGATCTCATGTTGTCATAAACATTTTTCGCAATTTATATTCCTTCTATTTTTACAATCCTTTTTCCTTCAAACTTTTTTTTAGTCTTCTGGTTGCACATTTTTCCTGGAAAATGGCATTGAAAGCTTTTTTTTTGTCCTTAAATTGTAAACCAGATATACATGTATCTGCTTATTTGAATTCTCAGTTTTGTTTTTTTTTTCTGAAGACAGAAATGCATTTTTCTCAAATTAAATTAGACATAGTTAATCACTAAAAGGAGCTGCATGCATGCAAACTTGTAATTTACTATCATTACTCTATTATTAATAATAACAACAAAGCCACAGAGGTCAGTTTGTCACTGGCATGAATTGTTATAGATTCTGTTTTGATCCATGTTAAAGCTGATTAGACGCAAATTTGCTGTTCTTAAGAAAGATGCAGGGTGATCTTAAATGCACTCATTGTTGGCTGGAACCAAGTGCTGTGGATTCCTCCCACATGATGCTCTTAAAGGTTAGCCTGACTTCTTGTTCAGTTATTTGCCTGGTTAACTACTGGTGGCTGTGGTTCATCAGAAGCAAATGGATTGCAATTTCCATGTTAGCTGAATAATGCTGATGCAACATGGTGTTTTGAGCAAGGAGCAAACTTTCAGCACAACGTTTGGTCGTCACCTTGGTGCGTTACTCCTGTCGTGGGTTGAACCTTGCTATTTGTCTCTGTTGGAACTCAGGGTGGATGTGGATTGAGGCTATCTGCAGAGACATTGACTCTTCTCCAAGTAGAGAAGTTAATTCAGGGCTAAAAAAAAAGGAACTAGTTTTAAAATAAAAGCTTATGTATGTTAGATGAACATGTGACAAAGAATAAATGGTAACGTTCAAGTTGTTTATGTAACTTAAAAAATAAAAATCCAACTAAAAAAAAAAGTATGTTGGAAGTCTTCAGCCTAGCTTAGCAAGCAGGAAGTTTAATTAGTGCTTATGAGTGAAATATCTGCTTTAGTGTAAGCTATCAACAGAAAGGAATGTATTGAGTATTAATTGACCTTAATTGCTTGTGAAAAATCCCGATACACTCTTTTCAAGCTATATTAACAATTGAGCGCTGACTACAAGTGTAGTAAACGTAAGAGGCAGAAGTGATTTTGTAGGTAAGCAATGACATTTTATTTTGGCAATTTAAAGGAAAAGACAAAGATGTATATAATACTCGCCAATGCTTCACTGTGGAGTGGATTAGCATTTTTGTGTAGTGGACAATCATTAATTAATGTTGTGAAGATTATAATATTGCACTTCATTGCATTTGCTTACTCTTTGGTGGAAGAAGCCAATATCCTGTAGATATACCAAAGTTTTGTTTCAATCTGTTGACCCGTATGGTTTATGGAGATGCTGCAACTTGTTCATTCCAGTTTGCCAGAAAATATGAAAACATGCTTTTCCCTTTTGTGCAATTCTGCTGCATGGAAAATTTCTTACTTTAGAGTTACAAATAGTTAAATGAACAATTCCCATCCCCTTGCTGCAGTTTCTTTTTTTAAATATCCATCTGTAGAGTTTCCTCTTGGAGAATTTCTTAGTCTCCTTAAAAATGGCTGTTCTCAGATCCTGTTCTGTGGAGAGATCATCAGTATGAACACCTGTGGATTGGTAGAGCCTGGCGTGGTGATAATAAAACAGTTTAAATGTTTAGTATGTTAACTAATAACAACTTACTTTAGTATCATGCAGTTTTACTTTATTAAGAGAGGGCTTGACTGCATCGTGAGTCTGAAGGTTGGGATTGCGGCTTAGAAGGATCAAAGAACTTGCTGTTCTCTTCAAGTGTTGAACGAGAATAAACCCACTAGATCATGCTAATACTTGACATTTTTCTTCCTGAGCTAGAGGACTCTTATCAGAAAACACATCTGCCTTCATACAGTCTGAAGCATAGGAAGACTCTTCATATTGATATGTTTTTTGTTTTGTTTTGATTTTTTTTTTCTTCCTTGTTAGTGATTGCAGAATTTGTTTCTGGAGGAAGAGAAAAATCATAAACTTTCCCCTTTATTTATTGCCTGAACATCTAGACCTCTCAGAATTTCCCCTTCCAGGGGATTCTTCAAAGCATTTTTGGAAATCCATAGATAATCATTTTGGTAGTGTTCTTGCAGTAAGTGTGATGTGAATAATGGCACAGGTATAAGTTTTATTGACTTAAAAGTAATAACAACAACAACAGAAAGAAAATTCAACATGACACTCACTTTGCAAATATAACTTCTTTCTTGTTTATTTCAGTGGCCTTTGGTTGATTTATTTTGAATTCAGTGAACTTTGGGTCACAGAAAAAATTATTTCCCTTCCATCTCTTCTTTCCTTCTGTCTAAAAAGTGTTTCTTTCCCCATCACTGATAATCTTTATGTGGTTTTATATACATCCTACCCTATTTGAGCCAAGTCCAGAGCATCTCATAGTGCTGCCTAGGGAAATTTTATCAGCATCAAGATAATATTAAGAATAGGAATCAAGCAATTAATTTCTTTCAAGGTAAGATCAGCATATCTGACTAGATATTATATTACAATGTGTGGCAAAATTTCAAAGTTAATTTAGACTATGTGAAGTAAAGTCATCCTTTTTCAAATGCATGAGAAGAGATGATTAAATTCTAGATTCAGGTATAAATTAGCTTCTAAACATAGAGGTTTGCAGCTTGAATTGAATCAGAGCGTGTTTCAGATGTTCAGAGTGTTAACTATTTGCTGATGGCTTTACTTGATTCATTTCTGGAAATGATATCTCACTGGGGTTGTCCAATTCACAGTATATAATGGATTAACGGTTTGGAACTTTATCTATAATTCTTTAGCTTTATGTTTAAACAGTTCATAAACTCTTGATATTCTTTTTTTTCCCCTCTTGAATTCATTAAGAACATACCATAAAGGAAAGGTAGATGCTTCCTTTCTTACTACTTTATTATTTAGGAAAAAACATGGTTATATCAATATTCTAAACTGCTGTAATGTAATAATCTAAGGACTTTGGGGAAGAAAGAAAACAGAAGTCAGTAGTTTTTGAATCCCTTCTGTTAAGAAGAGCCAAAATGGACAAATTCATTGAATGCCTGATGGATAGGGTGGTTACATTTTTAAGGTTTAGAAAGCTAATATGCCTTTTCTCTGCAGCTCTTGCAAACCATCCAATACTGTTACCGTGGGTATGGCAGCTGCTTGAATACAATACACAACAGCCGTTGCTTTTATTCTTTGACTTCTTTCATTAACTAATTTAATACTAACCCCAATCGTAAAATATGTTCTATGAAAACTGATTTTGGTATTTTGAGCTGGACACAGCTAGTTCCGTCTGTGTTTCCTGCCATCATCTGTTGTGAGTGAGAGTGATTCTGTATCTTTCCATTCACACAGAATTTTGTTCACTTTCCAGTTTCCCTCTTGTGTGCCCTCACTTTTGTTAGTCCTTACTTTGTTGTCATAATCAACATTTCTGTTTAAATGCAGTTGGCTTAGGTTATGTGCAATATCCTCCTTCATGAGAGCAGTGGCACATCTAGGACAGCATTCTGACACCAGTAATCGGAGATGGTTTTTGTGGAGAGTACCTGGTCCCTGTCTCCAGTCCATCCTTCTTGTCCTCCTGGCATCCACGGTAGTGACATCTGATCTTTGCCTAGCAGCTCTAGTTCTGATTCTTCAAATAATTAAAGCAGTTTCTAATATTTTAGAAATTATCTTTGCAAATCCTGTACTCTTTCCAGTTCTTCTTCTGGTGCTATGACTTTTCAAAGGAAACATACAACTTTTCTGCTGGTCAGTCCTCTGTGACCTCTGTTTTATCAGTCTGTGCTCTCTGCTTAACTTCTACGGTGTCGTCTTATGTTTGCAGAAGCAATGCTTTACCTGTGAAGAGAATGGGTGGATGGCACTTACCCACAACAACTCTTAGTTCCAATTTAACCGCAACATCTGAATAAATATGGTTAGATACCATGAAGAAAATATTGAAATTCTTGTTCAGTGCTTTTCTAGATCCTGATATAGATAAGGACTGTGACAGTTGAGGACTATGATTTGACAGAAGGTAGCAAAATTCTGTGTGTATTTGAGGTTTTTGAGCCTTTCAAGTACTTTCTTCAATGACTTGTCTATTTCCCCCGTATGCGTTGTTTAGACAATGTACTTCAACAGGAGAGTGAAATAGAAGCATAAAATATAAAAGTGTTTAAAATGTGTCACTTAGTAAGGTGATTACACCTCAAGAAGTAGCATACTTCTGTAAAATACTATCCCAAACGTTAACAGAAAACAGAAAAAAAAGAGAGATAGCCACTACAAAATGACATCTTTGGTTGCAGCAGGAAGGGAGTTGGATATAGTACTTCAGTGATTCTTGAAGTGGTAGAAATGGAATTCAAGTAAGTGTATTGACATAGTGATTTAAAAAACAAAAAAAAATAAGACAGCAGAATTCACATGGTGCTATTTTGTATAGGGTATCCTTTTTTATACTTCGTGCTGCCAGACTCAGTAATGTAGGTTGTTTTTCAAACAAGGCATTCTCAAATACCACGTATATGGGGCCATGGACATCTCCAGAGCTGTCCCTCCTAATTTGTGCTGTTGTTTTTTGTTGTGAAATTGAAATTGTGGTGAACGAATAAGCTTCTGTAAGCTTCAGTGTTTCACAGTATTTGTACGTGTGTTCAATGCCCACAGGCAAACTATTAGAATCAAATAAAAGAATAGGAAGCAGGAACTTGGGAATTAGTTGTTTTGCAGGACAGTAGGGGCTTGTTTTTCCCCACTTTATGACTTTGTGGAATAATAAAGTAAAATTCAGATATTCAGCTGTGAGCATTGGAAGTAAAAGGCACATGCACAGAAGGGAGAATGAACAAACTTAATACAGCATAAGCACAATGTTAACCTCATCACACAATGAACTTTTCAATAAGTCCTAGACTTTACTAGTTCATTCTTGTCATGGGAACAAAATGCTATTATCAACACAGCATTCCCTGGCCTTCTTTCGAGAACATCTCAAGTTCATTATTCTCTGTTAAGACATTTAGAAGCTGAATTGAGCAATGCCATTTCATTACAAAATATAATGATTGGGAAGAGGGCAAATGGTTGTATCCTGAATCTTGTTTATCAGTTAATTCTTTATTATAGTACAGCAGCAATTGCATATGCAAAGTGGAATACTAATTACATTCTGCATTTTATATAACAGAGTAGCAGTTTTATCAATGCTGTTTAGCTGCATAATACACACAGCCCAAACTAGGGTACACCAATAAAAATCATCTGTTTAATTTACTATTAATGAATCTGCAAAATGGAATGATATTAGTGTTTTCAGAACAAGTGGTTAATTACAAACATAATTTGCATATTATATACCCTGTGTTGCTGCTGTATTTATTTGTTAACATTGGTTATAATTCTTTTGTGGAGAATTTCTCATAGCGGGATATGCCAGGAGGCTAGTGTCAAACTATCTAATTTTGGCCCAAATATCTCCCTTTTTCAAGATCCTGCACTCAGCTGTAGAGTGCTGAAGGTGTTGGTTTTTTGGGTGGTTTTGGTTTTGGGTTTGGTTTTTTTTTTATGGGTAAGTAGACAGAGGAAGGTAGAAGAGACATGATGGGAGGTTTCTTTTCCTCATACACTAGAAACATTGTTTCCTCCACTTCTTAGCTATAAAACAGGTAAGCTCTGAAATTAGGTGATTTATCAAAGCTTATTTCTCTTGCAACTCTTTTAAGAAGAGTTTTGCTCTCCTAAAGGCATAGTGTTTCTGACAGTGCAGCAATTCAGCAGTTTACTCATGTAG
Source organism: Pterocles gutturalis (assembly GCF_000699245.1). Lineage (NCBI taxonomy): Eukaryota > Metazoa > Chordata > Aves > Pterocliformes > Pteroclidae > Pterocles > Pterocles gutturalis. Next base: position 4,757 of record NW_010118421.1, on the reverse strand, counting down.
GCTGGTTTTTATGCCTACTTTTGTGGGAGGAGCGAAATGGAAATGGGCACCGAAAACCCAATCAGTCAGCAAACACACCGTGAGGCTTAATTATCCAGTCACTGTGTGTTTATGAGGAAAAGAAGCTAGGTGGTAGTTAAATAGACCTGAGAGACTAACAGCAGAAAGCCCCCTCCCCCAGTTCAATCGCTGTCTTAGTACATCATAAACCATGATAGAGAGGTGAGAATTATTCATTCATGGCCAAGACTTTGTTCTGCAAAGGTAGCTGGAATCAGATAATCAATATAACTGTTATAGCCGGAAGTTATCTTGTTAGGGAAGAGTGCCACTGATGAGGTCTCCTTTGTGGAGAAGGAAAAATTTACTGCCAATAGGGAAAAAAAATAAATTAGTTTTAAGGCTGAAGTTCAGATGTGTTGACTGTCTCTTGAAAATAAATGTTAAGTCATCTCTTTGAATGTGTTTTTGTCTGCCTTTGAGCAGACATTGCTTTTACTGTAACCTCAAAATTGTCATTGTTGTCTTGTTTTTATTAAACTTGCTCGCATTCCCTGTTGATCATCATCTTCGAGAAACTCCCGTAAGACAGAGCAACAAGGGAGTTTCCTTTTCATCTTTCACCTTTAAGTGGTTTGGTATCTTACTATTGTAAAACTACATTGTGTTGACAATAAGCTGCTAAGACAAATAAGTTTGCTTAGAAGAAGCTAAGCACTTAAATTATCTACCTGCTTGGATGTCTGTATCTTAATTGATAACTGAATACTAGACGCCTGAAGTTACATAGTGCATCTCTGGGCTGCCTGCATTTCTCTCACTCCTGTTGTCTCTGGATCGAACAGTTACAGCCTGTTAACCTTTCAGTCTCCACCTAGCCTGGCCTTAAAAAGGTATCATTTTATTCTTATGTTATAGATGTTCCTATAACCTGTTAGTGGAAATAAGAAGAGAACAAAATTGTAGCTAACAAGTCACTGTGCGTCAACTTCAGCTCAAGGGACAGGTCCCGCTTACCTTGGCTACTATTCCCTGTGCTTTAACTGTTCTAAAATGCTATCCCTTCTTTTCTGATCTAAGGTTGCTTCTTTTCTTTGTTTTGTACCAAGCTATGTTTTGGTCAGAGATTTCCAAGATTATCAAACAATTATCTGAAATGTTATGCCTTAAATTGCTGCAAGCTTTTAGTTGCACACTTGCATTCATGTTTTGCTTAGGGTCATAATACGTGTACTGTCCATGTCCATAGTGCAGTACCTCTTCTATCAAGAAGAATATGCAGCAGCGTAGGTAAAGACCCATAGTCTTGATAGTCTTTTCCCTAGCGTCAGTCATCAGTTTGCTCCTGGCGTCAGCTCCCTCTCAATGGAGTTAGCAAGCAACGACATCAGATATTTTAATTCTTTGTATTCTTGCTCCTTGATCATTTACTAACCACTTTTCCCCCTGTTTGTCGTCTTAGAGAAGAGTTGCAGTAGACCAGGGATTTCAATTTCTTCACATGAAAGTATGTATTTGAGGAGGAGTTGGACAAGATGCTGAAAACTCTGCCCCGGCTTTGCTCTTGATTCTGACTGTGTCTAATGTGTAATTGTCCTGAAGTTGTACTTCACTTGACTCAGAATTTAGTTAACTTGACTGAAATTGCTTTGTTTTTCCACCCTGCTTTTTCTACTCTAATAAGCAGAATGAAGATTGCTGCTGGTGAAATATGTGCACTTTCTGTTAAGCCATGTGAACCCGCAAGGCTTTTTGATAAGATTTGAAAAGTCAGACATTGAGGGGAATCAGAGAAAGGGTACTGTCTGGTCAACAGAAAGTTTATCCAATTCAGTCTCATGGTTAGGCTTATTAGGCTTTGTGTCTGCTTCTTTGGAAACAGATACTGCAATTTCTTTTTATCTGCTGTGGCTTTAGACTCATTGGGTTCATGTATTAACCAAGAAATTGGTCTGTCTTCAGTTTGAGTTCAATATGGATTTTTTTTTTAATGTTACTAAATGTGTCTTCATATATTTCTCTTAGCAGCAAAAACATTCCTCAACCTGAATGATTTTATTTGTTAAAAAAAAAAAAAATCAGAGTATTTCTGAAATGTGGTAGTGTCTTCCTGCTAGTCTTTGATTTGGTACTTGATGTTGAGACAATTTTGAACAAACTACACATTTTTTTGTCGTCCTTTCACCTGTTTGTAAGGACAAGGTGGTAGTATTTTTTTTCTTCCTGAACAGTAAGCTTATAATTAATATAGATAGCCTCCTGGCCTAGGAATTTAGAATAAAATAAATTCTTTGTCATGTAGGTAAATTCTGATTCTTTTAGAGAATCTCAGGTCTGAGAATATATTGCTGCTAAGGAGTCAATTCCCTCCCTTTCCTTGGAACCTCATTTAGCTACCTTAGCGGAAACCGTATCTCTCTGAGCAGCTGATTTTTAACTTCAGTCCACGTCAGAAGAGCATAGGCTTGTGCTTTGGGGCAACCTTGAGTTGGCTTGTACCTCCTTATTTCCAGCAGTTAAGTTTCATTAAAAGACAGTCAAGTGATATAGAGTAGCTTGCTAAATTACTGTCCAATGTAAGCAGTTGCACCTGTAAGTTATTATATACAAGACAGAGCTGTGTTTACTGTTTAAGTAATGGCAATTTTAAAATAAATGGACTATTTGTGTTCTTGATTATTGCTTCTTGTGTTAGGCAGCGTCAAGCTATTTGTGTCTCAGGTGTTGTCTTATGCATACTTTCAGGGAATGGTCTACAATAGTCGTTGATTGACTATGACCCCACAAGGTTATAGCATAATCTTCCACTTTTAAAATAAGTAACTTTTTCAGCTCGGTAAGTTAGATGTGGATTCAGAGCAACTACATGCTTTGAAACAACTGTCTGAGGCTAAAGAATTCTGATTTGACTTCCTTCTTTCTAATTAATGGCACATGAAAACCTGCAGCAAGGAAAGCAAACCAGAAGAATTGGTGGTTTGTGCAGAATTGCAAAAGTTTGATGATGTTGGTAGAGATGTAGTGGGGTAGTCTCCTGGCTGGAGTGCTGGAATGTATAGATACAGGATGAACAGACGGGGAAGGAATGGAGAGAACATGTCCTATAGAGAGAAATGGTCTGAGTGCATGGAGCTCTGCTTTGAAATAGGTGATGAGCCAGTTGAGAGCTTTTGGGGTAAAGATCATTCAGTAAAATGATCTTCAGTAACGATCTTTCTCCTTTGTAGTGTTTTCATTTGAATACTAAGAACTGGAAATACTCTACATCAGTAGTTACTTTTAAAGAACATTTTGTCTCAGCCCCTTTAAGACTAGGGAACTTTAAAGGAAGTGTATCAGTAGGTTATAAATATTTGCATATAATATTGGGCAACCTGCACGCTAGAATTTGAAGACTGATGTAAGGTATTCTTTCCCCTGCCTTGATATTACTAAATAACAGAGAAAAAAAGAGTAAAATCATGGAGATGGGAAAAAGCAGATTCTCTTATAAGAAGGAGAGGTGGCCATAGAAAAATTAGAACAATTGTGCTCCTTCAAAACTATTTTTATTGTATGTTAAAGGAGGCAAATAGGGCTGTGGAGTGAAAATATGACGAGGAGTGAGAAAGTAAATAGCTGCCTAGAAGTCCAGATTGCTCCTTGGAATCCTGTTACCATGACTTGAGAGGGGATATATTGGGGGCTTCTATATGAGATGTGCTTTGCCCAGATTAGAAACCTGTCCTATAAGACAGGTTTCTTCAAACAAAACAAACCCCCAAAAAACCCCAAACCAAAACAAACAAAAAATTGAAATGAAGATTAAACCTCTTAGATGCTCCTATGAGCTGAATGTAACTCTCAGAAGTGTTCAGTGTTCAGTAATTCTCACTAATGCTCGTACAGGTCTCTTTCAAGAAAACATGGAAGATAATCTGTACTGTAGAATACAGCAAACTGGAAATAAAATAGTTTTATCGTGTTCTTTAGTAGTGAGATACACTTGCTTTATCAAAATAAACAGAAGAGAAGGATAGATAGAGGCATGGCTAGTGTTTAAAAGAAATTACAGGCCTGCCTGCTAATAAAGAACTGTTCAAGAGCAATTCATCCTTGGGAAACGATTACCTCTGTCATGCAGCCAAGGTCAGTGGCGCAGTCAGTTAATAGCTACATCAAAGACAGAAGCATAAATTAAGAGAATGCCGTAACTCCAAGTCAGTTTGGGCAGAAAATGAAAGAAAATGCGGTTTGTAGGGTCCCCCGTAGCCTTTTCATTTTTTTCATAAGTTTTTGTAGTCTTTTCTGTGGTAATTTTTATTGTTAATAATTCTCTCCAAATTCTTTCCAGAAGAGCCCAGGAAAACAGAATTTTGGTTGTGTTCTGGCAATGCCAAGATGCTGTAGCCAGTAGATAAAGGTCTGGTTTTGTGCACACAGTCAGTATGTTGGTAAGCCTGGAAGTAATCCTACTGAAATGAATTTCACTACTAATAGTTGTCACTAAGTAATAGAGGAAACCTCTGTCCTCAGAGGCAGAATATTTCCCATGCTGGGAGCATGTTCACATGCACATGCCCTGGCAGTTGGACTCAACTAGTGCTGTCAGAACCAGTATTTATACATACATGAAATGAGTAATTTTATTTGTCTCTTGAACACCAACATTTTAAAAGTTAAAATAAGAACTTAAAGGGTTTAAATGATCTCTTCTCCTTTTGTGCCCCCCTGCCCCAACCATCAACCAGAAACCCTTACCAGTGCTTTTCTTGCAG
>NW_010118420.1:105229-125151 GCF_000699245.1 Pterocles gutturalis | reverse complement strand
TGACATCCATCACCCTTCCCCTGTCCACCTGGGTCTGAAAGTATGGTTTGAAAAACCAAAGGCTATTTACATAAAGTTGGTCAGTTATGGAGGGCAAGAGCAGCTAGTGGTGCACCTCCAAGTTGTACCACACTGTCTAGTTTCAGGCTCCAAAAACCTTTCGTCACAGTTCCCAACCCATTTTATTCATTTGTACAGGTAAAATGTGTATGCTAAAACTAATGAAAAAGATGATGGCATCGATGGCATTTTTAAGACGGCTTTTTAGAAATCACAATGACCAGCACAGTGTATATAAATATGTAATGTGTATGTATTTGTTTATGTGTTTGTTTATACTGCATATTTATTTTGTATCTATGGTATATTATGTGTTTAGATTTCCTTTTTCATACCATTGATCTATTCATGCTTTAGATTACATTTAAAGTTTTTATCAAATATGGAATGGAAACAAAATTACTTAAAGTATCCAAGTCACATAAAAACTTCTGAACTCTACCAAATTAAAATGGTTTGATTTCACAAGTATGCTTTCAGACTATTTTCATTTTAGAGCAGAAGTCACATTTTTAGTATCTTGTTCTTATTATGAATTGCATTTTCCTCCTTGAAATGTCAGCATTTCCAAAGAAATAGCAATTTCAGTTCCTGGCTAGCTGTGCACAATGAGTTTATCAGCTTCTCTGGTTTGCAGAACTTGCTGTGTCATGAACTTGAATGAATGATAGCTATTCTGCTTGAACACACCTCCTATTCAGGATTTTCTTCAGAACAGTGATGATCTTCAGTGTATTTGAACAGTGATACAAGATGAAAGGAAAATCCAGACTTTTGGAAGAAAACGGAGCCTCTCAGGAACTCTTTGTCAAAACCCACAGCCATGACCTTTCCTCTGCCAAGACAATCCTGCTGTGAAAGGCTTTGAGGGTTACCCATTGCTGTAGAGATTTGCTATCCCTTGTGTTGTTCGGGATAACAGCTAAAATAAAGACATGTAAGTATTTTCTTCATATGTACAGGCACCATCTGGAATTTGCTACTAAACCATTCTCCCATTACTAGCCTCTTCTAGAATCTGAAGATTGAAAACCTGTCTAAGACCAGAGAATACTCAGGAGACATCAATGACCCTTTACCTTCTTGTAAAAAAAGGAAAATAAAATCTTGCTGCAAATTATTTATCCAACCCATTCCTTTTTTTTCCGGATAGAGGGGAAAAAAGCTTAAGGAGTAAAATAAACCAAAACTGTCCTCCATAAGCATCACAGACTGAGAACTGTTACTACAGAATTAATATTCATAAGGAAAATTACAGGCTTTGGATGCCAAGTTTCAAATCTTCAACATGCAGCAGTCAGAAAAAATCCTTCCGTAAGTCAGAGCAAACCCAAGGCTAACAACCTGAAATTCTATCTCCAGAAATGCAACCTGTAAAAGTTATATTAAACAGGCTTTACACAGTAACATAAAAACTGGCACTAATTTAAAACTAGGAGAAGAATATAAAAATATCAAAGACTTTTTCTTTCAAGGTTTGTGCCTTGAGTGCAAGTTAGTGAACACCCTATTCATTACAAATGGTATCTGTCAGAACCCTGTACCCAGAATTTATAGAGATTTATAAAGGATGATCCAGTATCACACAAATTCAAAGAAGTATTCTGACATTTAGGGTAAAAACCTGACTTTGATGCAGCCAGTGAAGTTTTGACAACATTAGGAAAGGATCTGACATTTTACTCTGTGCATGTTTTTCAGAAGTATGTGTATTCTTAAAAACTTGCCATGCTGTTGTCTGAAAATATTGGTGAACTTCTACCACTGTCATTCTACTAGTGGGCAGCAGCAGGACAGATTACTAAAGCAGTTGGTAATAAACAATTTCTAAGACTATTTGTATTTATTTTTCTCTATCGAATCCTTCTCTGCCCCCAATTTTTGATTCACTACTTTATTAATTTTGAAAAACGCCTATTGAATCACTGGTTAATTTGTTAACAGTAACAAATTTTGTTCTTTTGGAATGGGACTCATTACCATGCCAGCTTCTAACTTTGTGATTCCAAAGAGGTTTCTGCTAGCAAAGGCATCCATACATTGATCTGCAAGAGAGGGAGAGAAGGGCTGCCTAATTCTCACTCATAATAAGTCCTTTTCACAGCACACCAAAATGGGGAGATGAAATAGGATGTTCTGAGGCCTAAGAAGAAAAAGATGAACTTGTGAACTATGAAACAAAAATAAAAGGAGTAAAGAAAGGAGAGTGCTGAAGAGACGCATAGCCAGATGGAATACTGCCATGAGGTCTCTGGGAAAGAGCTTACACAGGTATGATCATCTCAGTTCCCCTTTCCATTCATGCCTGGCCCTTTTTTCATAAACTATAACTTCTCATAGGGGATTCTTCAGATGAACTGTCTTAAAATAGAGGTCTTTCTGCCTTAGCACCATAAATTAGCTTTGAGACTTACTTGTGTGGCCTGTAAAGTGATGACTGAGCTTGCAATAAGTAAAAGGGCATGGAATTGTGATTTACAAGGAGTCTACAAGCCCTCTGGTTCTTACGTTGGTTCCTCAATCGGGAAAAACATGTAAAAAGTGGGAAAAGAGCAGTCAGCCTGCAATTAGAATATAGTAGAACTCCTGTACTTTACAGAGCCACCAATTCAGAGACTGAAACAGAAGACATAAATAAGACAAGGAAGCCAAACTCTTCCATACAGGCAAGAAGAAGGAATTCTTTGCAAAAAGTGGCTGGCCACCCACCAAGGTAAAAGCTATCCCACTTGCACTGGAGTTGTGTGTCATATTCACCCCTGCCTGTCGGTGCTACAGGATGATAAAGACAAATGATGCCTGGGAGGACAGGAGTTCTCTGCTTCTGTCCTGAGAAAAGTAACACACACCAATTCATCACCTGGGAAAGCAAACGCACATCCCAAAATGTGTTTCCTACTCAGCTGGTGAAAAAGACTGTTGAAGTCCAGGTCAGGACAGGTATGGACAAGTGCCAAATGACAAGCAGAATGTGCCTCTCATTACCAGGAGGTCATGTCTCCCCATCCATCTCCTAGCTTTCTCTATTTAATAATTCTGCTAATTGCCTGCATTAGTGTATTGCAAAGGAAACAAATAAAAAGAAAGGTAACACTTTCAAGTCTGCACCATGTTGTACTACTGTAGAAATTGTGAAGTGCTTCAAAGCTTCCCAGAGCTATGCTACTGCTGAAAACCTGACTACCTAGTGAGTATTTTATAAGTTCAGAAGCATACACTGGATGATGTATTTCTGTTTCAAAACAAGATGAAAAGGGGCAGAAATTGGAGAGTAGTTTGAGTTTGGTAGAGGAGACTGAGTGGCAAAAAAAAAAAGCCCGTGGAATCAATGATGAAGTTGAGTCTCTTAAACACTCATTTACAGTCATTCATCTCTGGCAGAAGATGTGAGCTATTATTCTAGGTGTCAGGAGTAAATGAAAATACCAGGTTTGTGTGCATCTTATGTGAGCAGAATACACATGCGGGTGAGCACTTCCTTGCATCTGCACAAGTCCAGTTCCCTAAACCATGTAGCTCAGGATGGATAAAGAATAACACAAGTTCTCTATCATTATTTGTGTTTTAGTTGAAGTCGAGACACTGGGAATTTATGTTTTTATTACTCCAGAGAGAGAACTTTGGTGGATTTGGACTATTTTTCTGTTAACAATTTTGAAAGAATCAAAATAAGTTCTCTGTTTTGTTTCCATCAAAATTTCTTTCTAAATGTAAACTTAAGTATCTTTCAACAAACTTGCCATATTAATGATAAAGGTTCTAATATCTCCAAAAGTTACATTTCCTAAAGAAAAAAAATCAATGGTCAGTTTTTGAGCCGTTTTTTCTTGAATAAGCATCACTTACTATCAGCAAAGCTGTTATGACTTTAACAGTGAAACTCCTTGGTCATATTCTAGCCTTCTGTCACCCCAACTACATTACCTTTCTTTTCCACTTTGCACAGAGATAAAGTCATGTTGCTGCTTCAGTTAATGATTTTTATGCACTTCAAATAAAGTATTGAGAGAAGAAAGTAAATTATTGTCATGGACTCAAAATAAGCATTTAGACATTAAGACCTGAAATACTGATTGAACCATGTACTTGACTCCTGTTCAAAACACTGTATTCTTTTTCTTTCAAACTCTATGAACTGTTTTGCTGCAGATAAATTATTGTTTATATTCTCTTGCAAGCATTGTTCATATGACAAAGAAAGTCTGCTGTTTTTCTGATAGGCAGAATATCAGGAATTTCTAGAAACAGCAGCCCTGTATATGGTTCCAATATTGAGGCTGTAACGACTGGTGGGGACTGGATGGATCATCCAGGTGATCCTTTTCCATCCTCTGTTCCAGCACTGCTATTTTTCTGTTCTGACCCACATGGTAAGTAAAAATCTCCAAAGGAAGTTGGAAGACAGAATTTTATCTCCAATATGCTTCTGAAGATGCATTAAAATATTTATGTTACTTGCATTATTCTACACAAGAAATCTCAACACTGAACAGGAGATCTCTATCTGGTAAACTTCCACGTTTCATTGCTGTCACCACTTCTAAGAGCTTAATTACATGTACAGAGGTGTACCATTGACAACAGGAGGAAACTTAGGTCTCTAGGAGACAAACCCCTTCAAGGATCAATCACAGTTGAAGCCAGACCAATTATACTACTTTCACATCTAAATATAACCTTTTGCTTTTCTGCCGTCCATCCTCATAGGACCATTTATATTTTCTCCATCCCAAAGCCAAATCATCTTCTTTCCAATGGGCAACAGAACTGACATAGTTTGACTTAAAAAGATACTTGGGCACCTGACTGAGGGCCATGAAGCTACTCACAGAAAAAGATAACTCAGGAATGAAAATTTGGTTGTATGGACGAGACTTAAAAATTCATATTTCTGCAGGACAGCTTTTATCTTTTTGATAAAGAAATCAACCTCTCAGAGCTCTTCAAAGAGATCTTGTAATCAAAATGTCAGGATGTTTTTCTATGAAATTCAACAGAGAGAAAAAAACAAAAAACCATGAGGGAAAAATCATGCTTTTCATGGTCACCTCCAAAACATGTGTTACAACTGGTGTTGAGATTTGTTTCCACATAGCTTTATATGCACTTTGAAACAGATCCCTGCCTGGTGTAAACTGTTAAAGCTCTATTGACTTTCACGGCATTAGAGCAGCCTACAGTAGCTGTGTATATGTATCTGACTATTCATGAACTTGCCTTTTCATGTATATACAGATATCAAGAGTCTGATTTATTCAATCAGATTTATGTAAAAGTATTTTCCTGTGGAGCAAAGGGTTAGTGACACATCATGCAATGATGCAATAGACAGTATTTTAGATTTTAGAATGCATTTTCTGTGTGTTTTTGTTGAATAAAAGGAATAATGTGATAAGCTGCAATTTAACAAAACAATTTCTTGCGGTGTAAAGTCAAAGGCAAGTAACTTATGGTAGGCCTTTCAGAAGTTACCCACTTTTTATTGAGGGTTGCCTCTCTGTAGCTATAGGTATGAGACATTTATCATTTGTTATCTCAGACACTCTGCCTGCAATCCATGCTTTAGAAATGTATTTCATCACCTGCCCAGCCTGATGGATGGCATTTCTCAATGCTAAATTTATGGCTCAATTACAATCAATCTTAGCTTATCAGCTTCCAAAGTGTGTATACAATTAATACAAATAAAATGGAAACCCATCATTTCTGATGTCATAGTGTTCAAAACAGAAAAATATATTAAATCAAGGCTCTCTTTACAGGTAATGGAATTTAGCATATGTCTGTAGGCTGTGCTATTTTCACCTGAGCTGATAAAATGCAGGCAGCACTCTTCTTTATTGCAAATGAGTGATTTATTCCTGTTTTGTAGGTTTAGGGCTGACATCCACAGAAAAGCTCGTACTAATTAAAGATTTAGGAGTGGTGTTATTGGGAGGTTGTTTGTTTTACCCTCCAAAACATTCTTATGGAGCCCCTTCAAGTTGTGGTTATTCAAAACCTACAGAACTCTGCTTGTTGTGGCTGTGCTCTGTACAAGGCAATGAAACAATCAGAACGTGTCAGGGCCCAAGCAAACAGCAGAGGTCCTGTTCTGCCTCAGTGCTGAAGGACTGAGGAGTCCAGCTGTTGCCTCTGAGGACGGCCCAGGTACCAAATGGACCATAGCCTGACCATTGCAAGAACAACTAAATTTCTGAGGATACTTGTATTCAGAACTCAAAACCATTCTCAAATTATTTTCTTTCTTGTGGAAAAGAAAAAAATCATTGTGCCGTGGATGTTACCAGACTATGGATTTGGTCTACTTATATTTTACAAGTGTTTTCATTAATGTTTAGGGAGAAACCATCACAGAGTTTATAACCTAAGTGCTCCAGTTTTGACTCAGTGGCCTGACCTTTAGCCCTTCTATTTTTATACAGATGCCTTTCAGGAAAACACTGTGCAGCTGTAAATAAATCCTGTCAACACATTCAGCTGCTTTAAAAAAAAAATCTGAATATGTGCCTGCAGGATTATAAAGGATCAACCATCTTCAGAGGGTATTATTATATCTGCTCATTCTCTGGACGTGCAAATATCTGAGCAGCATAGCAAAGCATTTTCTTTTTTCTTTTCTTTTTTTCTTTTTTTTTTAAAAGAACAATGGTGTGTCAGTTTATCTTGGCAGCATTCCACATCATTCAGTAATAGATGTCACCTCAATACCTCGCTGCAAGCTCATCTCCAAACGCGGTTGCTCCTAATCTATACAGTTCTACAGAGCTGGCATCAATACAAAGTCCTATTTATAATTATATTGATAAACCTTTTTACCATTCAGCCAATTGATTCTCTGTGTTTGAGCCTGCTTTGTTTAACATGGTTTTCTCAATGAAATGTTAATATGCTTCACTAAAACTCTGACACTCATAAGTCATAGATGAGGTCACCGAATACGCAATCCAACATGCAGCATGTATGCCAGAGCAGAACAGCTTAATTAAATCCTTCCTCTGAGGATTAAGAGGGTTATTCTGACAGGCTTTTACAAGCCTGGGCATGCTGTCATGGCACAGAGGAGTGTGGTGTAGAGGTAGGGAGGCAGCAGAGTGCCTCCGGGCAGCGTTGGTGTGGTGCAATGCCCCTGGCTGATCTTCCTGGTAGAGAGACAGGACCCACAGGCTGCACCACTCCGGGCTGTGCCCAAGGGATGGCTCAGGGTGACCCTCACACCTGAGCTGGGCGTAGCGGGCAGGTTTGGGTAGTGGGTGTAGGGGTGGCTGTGTGGAATGAGGCTCTGGGCTGACCATGCTGGACCAGGGACATCAGCACAACAACCACAGCCGTGGGTGACCCATGCTGGGGCAGGGACACCCCAAAACCAAAAAGCAGCAGAGGAAAATCGGCAAGAAGATGTAAGAAAAAAGCCCAAAAAAAACCAAAAAAACACCAATATGCATGGAGCAATGGACAGAAACCATCGCACACACAACCCCAAACCTCCTGTGCCTTGCCGAGGGAGTTGGAATGGACTGAGTGTAGCCTGCAGGGAAAATAAGGAAATTTGAGAGTGGGAAGAGGGAAGCAGAGGTGTTTAATAAAGTATTTGTTTAATTGTTCATGTTATCTTTTTTTCCCAGTACCAGAATGAATGATCAGAAGTTTGTGTTGTTAACAAATTAAAAAATACAAAAAAACACATTAGATAAAGATTTCCCAATTCAAGACTGTTTTGACCCATCACCCTAACTGCTGTTCATATTCCTCACTTAGCTCAGATTGCATGATCAAAATGTTTTACTTCCGTAATGTATTTACAAAGTCTTCCTCTTGTAACCCTCTGTTTGGTCACGGTCTCTTCTCTCTTGCTCCTACCATGATACTTTATGCACTGGATTCTTCCTGTTCCATTTCTTCCTTTCCTCTCTCCCGTTGGAGACTTTCTTCTCCCATTGGAGTCTTTCTTCTCTTCTCATCTCTGGGCATCTGCTGTGGCCCAGGCACCTGGTCATTTGTGGCTATTCAGCATCAGCCAGGCTTCCCAGCTTCTCTTTCTAGGATATGGCCTCTCAGTGTGGGCCTGACCCCATGCAGTCTTTATGTTTCTTCCACTTACCATGACTGGCCCACAGCTTCAAACAGCTTCACAGTCACATGTTAGTCTGCCAGGTGGAAGAAACCTTGATGCAGACAATCACACATGTAGATAAGTGGGTGATGAATAGATTGAGGGCAGCCCCTCAAATGCAAACTTCTTGTGACTCATGTAAGAGTTAAAATGGTCAGTTCATCAACATCTGAGGTGTAAATTGATTTCACTATGATTCATACCAACAAGCCCACAAATAAATACAGAATCATCACTGGTGAAAGTTTCTGCGCAGCAAGCAGCTAGGAGGAATGATAAAGAATGAAAATGATGGGTTCCTGGCACAGAGTCATCTGAATTGATTGGTAAATGCAATGATATGTTTCCAATTAGGTAAATATAAAGAGGTAGATTGATAAAGAGGAACAGCTGGGCAGGTTCTGGGATGCAGAAGTGCCGCAAAATTCTTTGATTATCTAAATTAATCTGATAAATATGATTTTTTGGTAGTTTGATGACCCTGAAAACCCTACTAAGGAAGTGGCTCATGTAAAACACATTAAACACAGAAAGAGGACAGCTGAAAGGATTAATGCTGTTCTTCCATGTGTAAATAGAAGAATATTAATCAAGAATGGAAAGGTCACATTACCTCTGTAAGTGCACTGAAGGGATTGCTGGTATAAAAGCATTGTGTGTTCTGAAACTAAATGAATCTCTGAATCTATAAATCTGAGTGATTTTCCTTATCTAGACTTGTTAGACAGACTCTACGTAGATTGCATATTGTGATTCCTCTAGGCCCTAGCTATCCTTCCTTTTCACAACATCAGTCCTCGTGTTCTCGCCTGGCAGTGAGCTTGCTAGAGCTATGCCTGATCCTTGTGCATTGAAGTGAGGGAACAATCAGACTCATTGTGTTTAGAACTGTAATTAAGACACACTTCGTTTCTTGTGTTTATTTATTTAGAATAACTGAAATTATGTGAGAATAGATTTTAAGCAGACCACCACAAAACTAATCTGATCTGTATCACAATAGGGATTAAGGCTTATAATTTTCAGTATTGGCAAGATTAAGACCTAGAAGAGGGCTAATTTGTTTAATTTAGTGACAATGAGGATCATTTCTTTCTACTTCTTGTTACCAAGATTTACAGAATCATATTGTGCATCCAACTGTCTTCACAGGGATCATTGTTTATTATAGTGTTAAGAAATACTTGGAGACAAAATTTCAGATCCTGACAATGGTTTTGTACATAAAGCTGTATTGTGGTTGTGTGTGTTCAAAATCCCACCTGACAGCTTGGTAATTGCATGTTAGTACAAATAAAGTCCTGTTCATAAGTGTAGTTCTCAATTCTGCCTGTGCAGATATGAATGTGTTTATCACCTGCAGTCCTCAGGTTGCTCCTCAGGTTCTGGAAACCTACTTGACAAATTAGTACAGTTTGCCACGCAAAACTCTCTCTTCTCAGGGAGTAATACTTTTCTCAGTTCTTGCTCTCACCTTGGGTAGAGTACATTGTTAAAATGAATTCTGTTCAATAAAATTCTCTACTGTAATTTTGCCCCCACTTTGGAGAAAAAATACTAAAAAGCTTGTATGTTGTCCCAGGGATCTACTAACAACATCCTGAGAGGATGGTCCGCATTTATCTTCATCCAAGAATGCAGTCCTTTCAGTTACCCATGAAAAAATATATGTAAAAAAACAGAAAGATGGTCTTCCAAATGGAAACTAAGAACATGTTTGGAGTCAGATATGAAGCATCTAAAATGGTACTCCACTTCCCACTTCTTTAAGTGCAGAGCTATCACTAGCACAAAGTGAAGATCTTTTTAATATTGGCAGTACTTTGCATGTGCATGCAGTACTTTGGGATGGAATGGGAGTTGTGAATTCAGCAGCTGCAGATAAGAAGCATTTCAAGATGTAAAGAACTGCAGACCCTTAGACTGAGAGAAGAAGGGTGAGAAGCAAAGAAAGACAAAGGGAGCAGAGACAGAAGTCCCTGTAATTCTACAGGGGAACCTAATCTCAATGAGGATGATGCCAATGACCATGGTAAGATCCTGAAGATTTAGAAATTTGAAGAGTTCTTCAAAGACTCAGCTTTCCCTGTATCTTTGTGCAAACCTCCAAGGAGATGTCTAGACTTTTGAGGTGACCAGGAGTCTTCTTTTGTGCTTCAATCATTAAAATTCCAAATCACCAAAAGGTTTCCCAACCTTGCTATGTGTAAATGTGTGGTTATAAACATGAACTAGCTTGAGCATCTCCTACAACTAGTCATGTATTAAAGAATTAATGGCAGGTCCGTTTTCATTCATGACATCTTACCAAGAGTAGTGTTGAGAAATGCTTTTTCAACTGTTGTCTCCTAAGTTCTCAGTCTCCTAAGATACTGCTTTGTAGCAATGGTATAATGTACTTTAGCATTCTGTAAGCAATCCTGCTGTTAAAAACCAAACCAAACCAAACCAAACCAACCCAAAAACAAAAGAAAACCCCTGCCTCAGTCTCTAATTGAACTTTTCCTGCAATAGGTAAAAACCCATGCATTTTGTCATAATTCTCTTTGGGACAGGGAGAGTGCTAGTTAATGATTCCAATTATCAAGTTATAAATCAAGTGCAAGAGTAATCCTTATTTCTGTGGGTAAACAAAAAAACACTATTAGTTCATTTTAATGATAGCTACTTTAGGCAAGAATAGTCTACTATGTTTTTCTAAGACTTATCGTGATTTAAACTGTCACAGACACTAATATGGGGATAAAAAACAATGCTAAAATAAGAGAGCTGGACAAGAAAAATCTAAGTGTGTCCTAAAATCAGAAGCGACCAGTATTTATTCAGGTATGCCCTATATACCTTCTCCCTCATAGATTCACTGTAAAGAATATGGGTAAGCTAATTAAGGAGTGTGTTGTCTTCCTTTAACTTGCTAGCAGTTGCTAGCACACTAAATCAAACAGGTAGCATTTGTTTCTTTTCCTTTTCCTTTTTTTTTTTTTTTTTTTTTTTTGGGACTATTTGAGTAGCTAATTAATCCATTGTCATCAAGCTGGCAGATATCTGAATGTTCTAAGACTTTGCTATGGAGATGGCCAAATTAACAGGTTTGAACTATCAGGACAGTTCAAGCAAACATTTGCAAGTAGATGCATTAAGTTTATGCATGGCTGCATGAACATATGTTTAAGGGCTGTTTCTGTACTAACTGTAGTGGTGAATACATCTGCATTTTAATGAAGACGAACATTTTCACTAGCAGCTAATCTCACCTGGGTAAACAAAAGAGATTACCCAAGTAAGTGAATGTAGAACATTTGATTGGTCTGTATGGCATTTGTTGGTCTGAATAGTCTTGTGGTTGTATTTAGTTCTGGAAATAAGTGGTTTACGGGATAATATTCTATACTTTCAAAATTAAATGAAAAAAATTAGAAAACATAATTTCGTACACAGGTTTCAACATCAAAGTGTTCTTTATTTATACAAAGATGCAAAGTACCTGCCTTTTGCATGTCTTGTTAATTGTATGTCTCTAGTCTCACAAGACTTCTATTGTTTATCAGCTCTTCTCAAGTAAACTTACCTTACATATGGACCTTTCATATTTCTTCTACCTTCCCACATGCTATTCTGGATCATTTCCAGTTGTCTCCTCCACAGCTTCTTTCTCCTTGGTGCACAACTTCTAGTTTCATCTGCATTCCTTCTTTCCTGTCCATACCTCACATAGCTCCATAGCTCTTTCTCTTCCCCCTATCACCAAACCCTTGCTATTTCCTTCTCTGAACTCTTCCCATCCCTCCAAATTTTTGCAGATTTTCCCCTCCATTTTATGACTACTTTATTACTTCAAAAGTATGTCAGGCCCCAACAGAGAATGTGGGAAAGTTGTCTGTTGGAAATTGAAGCATTTACACACAGTAGAATTAATTTAGCGATGTTCAGTGCCTCAGTAGGGATCTAGTTGCGCTAGCTAAGGCTGCAAGGGCTACTTTCAGCTCAAATAGGTTATTGCAAATGAGGGGTTTTATAGGGATTAAACCTCCAGTTTGAATGAGCTCTCAATATTGAGAATAAGTGCATCAAGTGAAAAGATAACTCTTCACTTTGACCATGTTCTCCAGGAAGTACTGATTAACGCTGCTGTATTGTCATCTGTCTAAACAAGCTAATTAACCCCCCCTAGTCAGAACCCGCCTGGAAAACTGCACTACAGTGCTGTTTAGGGCCTGACTTGATCTCTACAGACAGGTAAACCCTATACCATGCTGTGTTACCCTACTTGATTGCAGAACAAGGCGGTAATCGCAAGATAAGCTATCAATTTTGAAAGGCTTCTAAAATTCTGAAGCAAAATAGGATGACTTAAGAAAGGAAATGTAGGCTTAACTCTGAATTTTTCTGGCTTTTGTGGGCGTAAATCAAACCCTCTATTATTTTAACTCTTTGAGGTGTGCTATTTTCCTGATTTTTCAGGTCTCTCTTCTTTTAGTTTTTATACTGTTGTTACAATCATATAAAATACATTATTGTTGTATAGGGTCATTGATAACACT
This sequence comes from Pterocles gutturalis, assembly GCF_000699245.1. NCBI lineage: Eukaryota > Metazoa > Chordata > Aves > Pterocliformes > Pteroclidae > Pterocles > Pterocles gutturalis. The sequence goes on along the minus strand of NW_010118420.1, from coordinate 112,437 downwards.
GGAAGCTATTGATTCTGCAAGACAATATTAGTGAACCTGTTTAGACCCAACCATGTTTTTCACACTGTGCTGAAGAATTCACTGAGAATTTATGCCTGCAATGGTTTTGTAAAATACTCTCAACATTACAGATCAGGTGTCTTCAGATTTTACCACAAACCAAATTTCTTAGAGGTGCAGAGTACCACTCCAAAGGAATCTACAGATGCTGCAAGTCCTTACCAGCTCTGCAAATAGCCAGTGTATATTTGAAATGTAATAAATTTGAAACAAACACCTACATCTTTGAAAACTAAGATCTGAGTTACAGTCACTGATGGCATGAAACAACCAAAGAGGGATAGATTATTAACTACTACTTCCAATTCTTTACACTCTGGGATTAGGGGCTTCGAATGAAGTCAACAGGAAATCAGTTCAAATGAAACAAAGAGGCTGTTCTTCAAACATGGGTGGTTAATCTGAGAAAATTCTTGAAAGAGTTCATTGTAGACTCCAAAGGTTTGCATGGTTCCAGGGGAAAAGCACCTGGAGCAGAAACTCATCAGGGGATACTGGTTAAACAGAAAGCATGACTCACTCAGGAATTTCTACAGCCTCAAGTGTCTGGGAGCTGAGAGAGCTTGTGCAAAGCATCAGGTGTCTTTGCCCTGCTCCTGTACTTCAAGTATTCCGTTCCGGCCACGCTCAGACACAGCATGCTGAGATGGATGTAACTTCAGTCTGACCCAATGCAGTTACTTTTATGTTGCTATGTCCTCTTCTATTTTTAAAGAATCTTTTTTTTGAAATTATTTTTGTTACTTTGTTGCTAACCCTTTCCTGTCCCCTCCCCTCTTCTCTCCTCCCTTTTGTTCACTTCAATTATGTCTGTGTAATATTTTGGAGGGGGTTGTTTGTTTGGTTTGTTTTGTTTTATTTTGTTTTGACTCTGAGATTTACCTTAGAGCTACTAGTATGTGCTGCAAATAAATTAGTTTTCAAAATTACAGAACAAATCCTGCTGATGCTTCTCGCCGGGACCTGCCCGTCTCATAAGGCCAAGGAAACCTGTTTGTGTCAGAATTTTTTTCAGTGTCAGTGATGTCTGGCTAGAGAGAAAGGTACTCTGCTTTTCAAGACACTCCAAAACAAATCTCTAAATTGAAGGTCAGAGGAAGTAACTATAGAAATCTGAATCTGGAAATTTCTTATTTATGATCAGTTGTGGAAGTCAAAACTCAGGGAGAGCATTTTGTCGAGGACAAATCATTGAAGTCGTCAGTGATGCCATCAGGATTTGGTCCACAGATTTTACACTGAAATGCTGACATACCTTTATTACTGCAGTGCACACCGTGTTTTTAGAATTATACTTTGCTCATATTTAGTACTTAAGGTACCACTCAGATGTCTGCTTTTATGTAGCAAAGCCAGCAAGCTTTCCACTTCAAATACACCAATGTAAAGTTTTGTTCATGGTTGCAATCATGAAATTATATTTCTCAGATGAGAAAGAAAAAATACATGCAGTCCAGGGGCTCATTTGGTCCTTTTGCAGGAACATAAACCTGAGTAAAAATACTGGGTTGCTGGGGAGCAAGAGGTTTGTGCTGCTATTCATGAGGTCCAGCAAATCTGAATGTTTTCTTTTATCATAACCACGTAATCTGGTTACAGTGACTGTAGAGTCAGAAAAATTTCAGGCATTGTCATTGTACATGTCCCTGTTCATCCTTGTTTACCAGTTGCAGAGAGTTCACATAAAATCTCTGGAGCTCTCTTACAACAGCACTTTGTAGTGTATTAATAATATACAAACTTCTTGACAGTGTTGTTGGCAGCCCCAGAAAGACAAAAATAAAAATAATCCTAGAACAAATTTGTGTTTAAAAAAGTTTGCTCAGTTGAAAACCAATATCTCTTTTTTTTTTTTTTTTTTTTTTAAACCATTAGGGTATTCAATTTGACCTGAAACAGCTCTTTCCAGGTGCAATAAATTTTAATTTTTCTCCCTGTCTCCATCCCTGTCCCTCCCACCCCCCAAAAAAAAGAGGTGAGAGGAAGGCAAATTAAATATGAAGAGCTTGATTGAAAACTTGAAATGTTTCATTTGGAAAATGTCAAAACAAAACTTCTATTTTTTTCTGTTGTTTTCTTTCCATGAAAAGAGGAATTCAATGAAAAGGAAATGAATTCATTAAATCTTTCAGGAAGAACAAATCTGCATTTCTGGTCCCAAAAAATGTGTGCCTGACAAATGTTACCCATCTCTACCATATAAAAGTTCTCCTCTTGCTTCAAATGCTGTGTTTTCTATGGGACAGCTAGAATATGGAGGTGTTTATTCATTTGTGAGGTGCAAAGAAATAGCACAGAGATTCATAAATGGTATGTCCCCTTTTCTACTCTTGGCCATAATGGCTTTGCCTATTTCACTTAGTGTTTTCCACCAGTTGTTCTTGCAGTGCTTATTTTGCAGCCTTTGCATCTTCTGCCATGCCTGTTTCTTACCTTTTTTTCTGAGTCAGGAGTCTGGTGGGGGAAGAGCTAGTGCTTTGGGGATTTTGGGGAACCTGTAGTCCTGCATGAGAGGATTAGAAACAAGCCAGCCCAGGTCTGAAGTTAGATGTCAGTGGAAACCTTGGTTCATGTATCAGCACATCTTATCTAATACTGGGATACTAGGGTCTGGAGGCATCAGTAGTTACCTTCTCACAGAAAAAGAAGAAAAAGGAAGGAAAAAAAGGAACAAAAAATTATTCTTAGTTGATGCAGCTGGCATAAACATGAACATCATGAGAGCACAGGCACAGGCCATGTGAGAAATGAGGCTGCCAGAGAAATGTCCCAAAATTGACGGGGGGAGGCAGATGAAAGTATTCAAATGCAGCATGGAGTTCGGTTTGCTGCAGGAGAGGTGAGGATGGTATGAAATCACTGCAGGGTCAGTGTACCCTAGGGAGGCTGTCTCAAGCCTGTACTGAACAGAAAGAGGATGTTTATAGCATATTGCAGCTCAAAAGAACAAAAATTAAAACTTACAGATATTATGGGCAAGTTTCCCAAACTTGTCGCATATTTGTACCTGCACAATTCAGGGACACATCTTACTCACATATTTTGAGGGAAATTCCATCCAATTTCTTAATCAGAACTCCAGATTAAAAATTTTAAGGGAGGATGGTGTTATATATAGAGGGACAAAGTCCAGGTCATGATATTATTCTCTCTGTAATTTAAAATGATTACAATGATTTCTGGTGTAATTTTAATTTTGTATTCCTGATGTTTAGACTATTAAACATAAAATGCTATTAGTGTTTATCCTCTTTAAGCTGCTGATACATATTAGAAACTTTAACTCAAGCATAACGAGCATTTTTCATATCAGGGAATGCAGAAAGTGATTCACTGTGGTATTTTTCACGGCACAACCAATTACTGCAGTAGGCTTAGTTCAGACTTTTTTCCCTTGAGAAGGAAGCAAGGATTCTAACACTTATGAAAATATACTTCTATTATTTTAAATTTATGTATTATTGACAGTGATAAAGAAAATCTCAGCAGAATTTAAGTTTACACCTCTGAGAGAACAATGTTCATAGGGTTTGTAAGTAAAAAAATATTCTTGTCTCTTTTTTTCTTCTAGGTTTTCTGTATTTTCTAATAAATTATTTAGCATTTCACATTATGATTCTTGAGCTTGCTCTCAGATCTATTAAATCCCTGTATATGTAAGTTTTATGAACACTGTTTGTAAAGATCATGTAGAGTCTAAGCGCATTAGTGACAGGGTTCATGAAATATTGAGAGATTTAACCACATCTGTGAGATAAATAAGTATTTCTCCCAGAGGCCTAAGAGCTGGCCTGTTCACATACAACACAAAGCCCTGTGCAATATTGACACATTATATCCTGCTATTTGGAATTAATCCATAAAATAACGCTAGCTCCTGGATCAGAGTATTAGGGTACTAGAACCATCCCAGAATCTCAGGGTGATCCAGGGTGGTGTTTTGCCATTGCATCAATCGTAGAGAGAGGGGAAGGAAATTAAAGTGAAAAATGAAATATTCTTAAATCAACAAAAGCTTTTTTTTTTTTAGTAAAAGTCATTTGACTGGTAAAATCTCCTTTTGTGTTCTTTCTTTTTTTTCCCCACAGTCAAGTTCACAGCAGAATATCAACGAGGTTTGTTGAAATGGAAACTTTTCACTGTGCATAATTAGAGTAAATGAAACGTACATCCATTCTCAATGTGCTCCTTTTATTTCTTTAAAATTTAATTTCTCCGAGAATAGAGGCAGAAGAAAAATGGAGTGAATGTCAACTTACATGAGAAGAGATTGAAAATTTCAAGGCCAGCTCAAGAACAATGTTTGGCATCAGAAACCTTCCTCTGTGATAAGGGCAAACACTTCTCAGTCGGACTTGTGTGCCTTGGTTTTGCCTGTGAAAAGCAGGCACCGCTAGCAAGAATTAAGCACATGGAAACATAGACAAGCAGAGCAAATTTCCCCTCAGCACGCTGCTGGAGTAGCCTGATCTGAAAACCTACTGCTGCTCTTGTGCCTTGAAGTTGCTAAGTGTCAAGTACCATTAATACAGCTAGAGCCAAAGTGTACGCTGTCACAACCTCCCCAAGAGGAGATCCCATGAGGAATTTGGTTGAGCCTGCTAAAGTCGCCTTGCTCGTGAGCTGTGTCAGATCTGAAAGATGGCTACGCTCTCTCCAGATCACTCTGTACTGGGGATGAGAACTGTAAAACACAGGAGTTTGGTGAGTCTGAGACTAGAAAGTGGGGACCAGTCAGCTTAAAGCACTGGGCCTGTAATGTTCTGTAACTCTTTCCATTTCTACATTCCCATCAATGCTGTGCTGCACCAGGTGCTGTGCGTGCCAAGGGAAGGAAGACAAGCCCCCAAGGCAGGCAGAGAAAACAGTCAAGGAGGGAAAGAAGGAAGGAAGGAAGGAAGGAAGGAAGGAAGGAAGGAAGGAAGAAATTGTGTCATGCTCCTCTTTTGCGTATGGGGAGATGGGGCAGGTGAACCTTGGCCAAGCGTCTGCAGGAAGACTGGGCGCAGAGACTGGTACTGTGCCCAATGTCCTTGGGGCTGTTCTCACCAGAAGTGGTTCATCCACTCTGCTTTCCAGTCAAGGCTTCATCACCCACTGCCCTGCCAGTGCTCCTCTCCCACATCAGCTGCAGAGTAGCACACCTCTCCTGAAGCCTCCACCCTGGTGTTCACTGTGAACAGGTTTTCCTGTGCTTTCACAACAGGCTGGGAACATACATGTGGCTGTAGGAACCAGAGCACAGCCGCTCTGTGGCAGCATCCCCTGCCTGCCCTCCCTCAGATGGGGTGCTGTGGGTCTGCTGTGCTTCTTGGGAACACAGCCTTTGTCACAAACAAGCCTTTTCCTGACTTAAATGCCTGAGGGGCTCAGTGGTACGGGGTGGGGGGTGGGGGAGATAGAGCATGAGAAGCAGTTAAATGCAAAGACAAATTTCTGTTTAATTAAACCGCTCCTGTGGGACTTTTCAATGTGATTGAGCAGGCTACAAAAACCCTCTGGATCTGCTCAGGCACACTGTACTGCCAGTGTGCTTTCACAGATGCCATTAGGATGGATAACAGAAGTCTGGAAAACTTTACCTTGTCAGATACATCACAGGGGGCTTCCAGCCATGAAGGGTAAAAAAAAGGCAGAGGGAAATGCATATTTCACTTAGTGGGGCCAGTTTTCCTGTTTTTAATGTCACTGAATTTATAAATTACAGGAGTTGAGAATCAAAACAATAGAGGATGCTCTCTTTGGATGGCTGTTCACACTCTGTAATTCTCTGAATTGAGATGCCTTCTGATATAAAACTTGAAGTTTACCAAGCCCGAAGCAACTCTCTGCTGCTATTATTCACTTATAACTGCAGAATTGCTTAGCAGTCTCACAGGACATCCAGGGCCCTGTTATACCCAGTGCTATATAAGCATGCTGTGAGATACAGAGTCTGTCCTGAGTTGCTTCCAGCCTGAGCAGACCGTCCTGTCCCAGGCAGGATGGAGAGCTGGCCAGCTGCCCCCTCCGTGCAGCCAGCCCGCGGTGGGGGTTAGCCAGGCATTAGGCTGCAGCTTCCAGATTGTCTGCTGGGCAGATCATCCTGGCTTTAAGAGGTGTCTCAGATCAGTGGAATTAATTGCTTATTGGAAATGCCCCTCTCTCTCCATTTTAAGTAGTTTAAAGGAGATGACTAACTTTTATGTGTCTGAAGACAGCTGGCATGAGTGTTTCATGAAGTGACATACTCAGTGTCACACAGGAAACCTGTCAAGAATTGATCATGGGGGTATTTTTGAGTCCTAGTTTACTACTTATTCCATATAAGTACCTTTCTTCTCTATTTCATGAGAGGCTAATACGTCACCAGTCTTTGCCTTAAAACAGACATGAATGTTTGCATCTCACTTCCAGGGGAAGAGAGTTGGTGCACAGCATCCCTCTTCCTGCCCCCAGCTCTCCTACTTCCCTGTACAAAGCACAACCTTATTTTCTAGAAACACCATCCTCTTTCTTTCATCCTCTGAAAAACGCTACTCTTGCACTTTTATTTTTTGCTTCCTATGAATAAAGATAATTGATGAGATACACACAGCAGTCAGACCACGAAATGTGAAACGTATTGTTATTAATTTGTGTGCACATAAATCTTTGTTTGTCACAAAAAAACCCAGATTGACTATTTTTAGAAAACATTCATTCTTTTATTTTGTCTGCCAAGTATTCCCAATCTGAATCTAAGAGAAAAAGCAATCTGTTACATTCAGACGTTTGTGTGATGAGGGGGTCTATCAGGTGCCATGGCAAACAAGTGGGTTCTCTGTGCAGCATATTCAAATTCTTCCAGTACTACTTCACTTCCCTCCCCAAAGCACAAACAGTGTTAGCTATGCCATAAACAAAGACTGAGCCTAGAGCTGACTTAGCTGTGCTCCAGGATAAACTCTGCCCATGTCTCTGTGAATTTTCCTTTCTTTATAATTCCTCTGTCAGACATTTTACCCTGCTGACCCTGAGAAAATTTGTCAGAGCAAGATGGTCATCTAGTTTTACAGGCTTGGGCAAAGAAAGCAACACAAGACTAGAAACAGAAAAGTAGAACAGTGGACTATAAATTGCAAAATCCCAGAAGCTAAACTCAAGGAGGACCAGAAGTTGAAACACTA
>NW_010118420.1:47310-105219 GCF_000699245.1 Pterocles gutturalis | reverse complement strand
AGGAATGCCATTTAAATCACCAATGTAAAGGGTAGGTCTGCTATGGGAGCATGGGAATTTTTACCAGCTCCTCTCTTTTTCACCTTGTCACGTCTTTAAAATGTTTTATTTCTCTGAAGATGAGGAAATTGCCTGCTTTCTTGAATAGGATTCATTGATAAGATGGTATTCCAGGTACTCCCCTGAAATTAAAGTTTCTACTACAGGGTATGCAAATTACGGTGTAGAAATTGAAGCAATATGTGCCATATAGGAGATGTGTAGGAACCATTTTCTCATACATAATAATACTTTTTGTCCAAGGCACATTCCAAAGCTTATGTCCACAGTAAAATAACAATACTGCAAATGTAGTAAATCTCATATTTAATCTCCAGCTGAAGTGACAACCATAAACAATAAAAATTTATCCATGACAACAGGCTGACACTACTGACACATCAGTCAGCTCTGATATGCTGATCACAAGGCCTGCTGGTCAGTTTCAATATCCTGCAAGGAGCTGATGTATTTGTACTAAAACATTCAAATATGTTCCCTTCTCTCCACACAGGGTGCGTGCTCTTAGGCAGCAGCTTCTCTTCCCCAGTCCCCCTCCTCCTCAAGAAATACCTGATATGCAGAGGTGCACAAGGCCTGATCTGGTTGTCACTTCTACTTAACGTCCCTTCCCGGTGCTAGGGCCATCATGAGAGCAACTCATCTGGAAGAGTAATAGGGGCTACTGAAAGGAATTCCTGTCTCTTGCATTGTCTTGAATTACTAAGGTAAAAATACTTGGATAATGCTGTTGCTGTGGTCTCTCTGAGCTCCATTTGTCTTATTTCAAGCACCATGAGGAGTGCTTGCTAAGAAAGCACAAAGTGCAGCATCTGCTTTGCTCTCTGGAGAGGTGTAGCACTGAACAGGCCTCCCCTTTGTGACAGAAAGAATGAGGGAAAGCTGGGGTTGCCTGAGGTGAGACTCCTCCTGGAGCTGCCTCAGGGCAATTGCCACTCTTCAGCACCTTTGCTGGTGATCACTCTTGGTGGAGTTGTTTGGTAGCTCTCTTTATCTAGTCCATATTGGTTAAGAAAGCTTCCTGCCCTGACAGCACACACCAAAGTATTTAATATTACCCGTACAAGTAGATAGATTTGAAACAAGAGCTTTAAAGGACAACGAGCAGCTTGAGTATCCAAATCTGGGCAGCTTGTATAGCCAAGTCAATATATTTCATATTTCTTTTGATAAGAAGCAGAGAAGGTATAAGAAAGGGACAAGAACCATTTTCCAAAAGTTTTTGTGAGGATTAAGGAGTGAACAAGTGCAGTCTATTTGTTTAAAAAAAAAAAATTAATTCCATGGAGGAACAAACTGGGTAACTTAGAAATTTTGCGACTTTGGCAAGCATCACATAAAACTACAGAAAACATTCTCATCAAAGGTAACGTGCTCTCCTGTGTGTTGTACACAAGCCCAACATGAAGACTTTGAGTTGAATTCTCTATTCAGCACAACGCTAGGAGAAAATCAGTTCTGATCCTCTAGGCTCATTTTATATCACAGTTTTTTTCTTTTCCTCATTCCTTCCATTCTCTCCGTATAATATTTTTATTTTCACCTCAGCTGTCACCCCTCCTTCATGCTTCAGGACTTCAAATAATCTCTGTTTGAAAAGATTTGAGAGAAAACCTGCTTGCTAGGCTGATTACATTGGTGATTTTCAAGAAATGGTTTTCATGCACCATCCTCTGAAGCATCTAATGTTTGTTTTCAGCAGAAACAAGATGCCAGGCATCAAGGGCGGTGGCACAGATCTGGTATGATGATTTTTATATTGGTTGTGCCCTCTTGCTTTTGTATTGCCTATTCGCTTGAACTCATATCTCCTCTGTTTTCATTCAGTCTTCTGTAGTTCCTCTTCTTTTTCAACCTCCCTCAACTCAGTTCAGTTTAATTTATCATTTTCTCTTCCTCTTCCTCTGCCCCATTTTTCAAATATACACAATGCTTACATTTTTGCTGCTATGACCAATAGCCTAATGATGAATAATTTGGCTCCAGCATTATGACTGGATGTAATTTTCATAGCCTTTCTCATGCTGTTGAGAGAAGTGAATGCACTTAGAATCATAATCTCTGTCCATGAATAGAGCAGAGTGTTTCAGGAGTCAGTGCTTGTCGCAGACATGTATTTCTCTCCACATCCATTTCCTTGCAGAACCCACCTTTGTCATAGTTACAGGCATAAATGTCTCTTCAAGCCTCCAATCACCTGGTATAACAGTGATGGTATATCTTCAAAGTTCAATATTTCCTTAGTGCTGATGGCATTCCTATATCCCAAGTTACCTCTGTGTTTCAGTCGTGCTTTGGCATATCTCCTCAGACTGACATGGAATGAGTTAATGTGGCTAAATTCAGACACCTAGAGCATAGCTGTTTACGTCTAAGCAGGTCACCCAAGGTTCCTGTTGTAAAAATTTTAGCATGCAAGTCATATATCCTAAGGTAGACATCTGAATAGTCAGATGATTTGCACGCTAAAAGTGTTCTTCTGATCTGAGATACAAGCAGGAGGAATCCCACCCACTGAAATGGAGGGGTACAAGGAACTTGATGCCCCTTTAAGGCAGGCATAAAAACCAGGTACTGTCCTTTATGAAGAAAGGTGACCTTCACCCCATATGTAGGCATTCAACTCCTATCCAAATTGAAGGGACATGAAAGGCATGTGGTGGATGAGCTGATTTCTGCTGGTTATGGCTTTGCATGTTAAATGATAGGAGGCAATGAGAGGTTGGAAGGATGCATGAGGAACAAACTGGGCATGCACTGAGAGCATGGTCTAAGGGACAGGCATGACAGGGAGGTACTTTGGGCTGAATGGTAGATGAGAAAATCTTGGGGAGTTTGGTTGCTTTTCTCTGTTGTTCTACCTCTGCTTTTCTGAAGGAAACAGGACTTTGTATGCTAAATGCATGGGCTCACATCAAGGAACAGACTTATTAAATCTAATTTTTCTCCCCAAATGGAACATCACCCAGAGTTTTGACCAGCATTTTGAGCCATCAGTGTCACCAGAGACTGGATAGTTCCCTTCAGTACCAATCTTTTCAGTCCTGAAGCACTGATGAGCCCTGCTGTTCGTTTGGCACCATGGGGGTGGGTCATCCTTTACTAAAAATCTTATTAGCATGTTTACTTCCACTTTGTGAGCATTAAATATTTATTAACACCAGTCCAGTATTTTGCATTACCAGTGTTTTTTTATGTGTGTTCTATATAAGTTACTGACAAGCAACTGAGTCCTCCTAACAATTTTTTTTTTTTCTGGGACGTAAGCTCTTTTTCTTCTAAAAATGTTTTCTCAGCCTTTATCAGCTTCTGAGAAGTTGGAAATCACATTGCTTTTAATAAAAGAAGGACACCCAGTTCCTCTTGTATGTCGATGTATGCGAAGGATTCACAAGTTCTTATGCCTTCTGCTGCCCAAGCTACAATGGAGCTGGACCACAGGGTCCAGATTGTGGAAGGAAAATAACATGATTGGAAAGAAAATAGCACAAAAATAGTATCAGAAGAAAGCTTCTCAGTTTACATTTTGTTATGCCTTAGATGTCTCCAGTAAATCGGAGCAGCACAGTGGCAGACAGATTGAGCTCACTCTGGTCAGCCGAGAGTGATACACTACATAAAAACAGAAATTAATGGGAAATGCTTTATGGAGTAAGGATATTGAGAAAATCACCCTGTGTGTACAGGAACTGCAGAACTAGGATTAATACATGTCAGGCAGGTTACGTATGAATCAGTCAAGGCAGAGCAGGTTCAAGCAGGAGGATAATGTACCTGAGGAGATGGAGTTGAAAATGATCTACCGGTAGACCACAGCTGGGAGCAATGGGAGTATCTTGGGAATGAACCCCAGTACACAGACCCCAAATGTGCAGCACTGGCACACAGGGACACAAGCCAGTACAGATACTCACAAGGATGGAAATGGTGCTCAGACATCACCAGACCTCTCAGGTAAAAAGTCTGTCCATCACATAACTACAAGCTCCTAACTGAGGCGAATTCCTAGGCTCTATATGCAGTCAAATGGACATTTCTCCTGCAAAAGGCAAAATAGCCTAAAAAGGCTACTCTGAACTTTTCCACAGGCTGTCTAGGAAGAACAGGGAAGCTTACCTCCAAATGTAGGCATCTATATAACTACAGGTAGTTTTACCTTACTTTATGCATTACTGGGTGTCATTTGGGGTAGCAGAGGGGCACAGCTGTCTGGCATCCGGTTGCCCTGCTTTACTTGCTTCTTCATAAGCCACAAGACATTGTCCTGTAGCTGCATCAGTATCTGCTGGGGGAAACCAGCACTGCTCTGCTGCTGTTCCACATAACACAAGCTGTTTGCCATTTTTTTCCCAGAACTTGGCCCATCTTGTGCCATATTCCTTCCAGTCTAAAGAATGATGTCCAGATCCAGCCAGGGTTTTTTTGTCAGATGGATATATGTGATAGCCTGCCTTATGCTGGCAGTTTTTATGGGACTCTTTCAGAAACACATGGAGACAAAAGATATGTGTAGGTATAGGGCAACAGGACATGTCAATGGATTTAGGATTGGGATTTTTCTTCTTTTCAAAAGAGTGCAGGTCTTTCTATTCTTCTGATACACGTATAAGTGAAAGAAGCTCCAGATGGCTGATGATTAGATTTGGTTGCTAAAAAGTGTCTAAGCCTTTAACATCTGAAAATTCACAATTTCCAGGCACAGTTACACTGCCTAAAGACCTATTTGTGGCAACATGGAAAATGAAAGGGATACATAATAATCTGGAAAAATCTTATGTGGCTGCACTATCAATTATTTCATGGTATCCTTTGGATACTTTTATGCTTGCAAAACACGAGGATCATATACATTTTTTTTTTTGGCAGCAGTTTTTCAGAAAAAACTGTTACTATAATATGCCCAGCAGTATGCATTATGCAGCATAAATATGCACTGTATGCTTAAAGAATGTGGGGTCGTAACATGTAAGAATGCTCTTCTTGGGATGTAAAAAAAATCACCTTATGATTGTCTTACTTATTAAAAGGATTTTTGCCCTTCATAGTTCTTGCATATTCAGTATTTTAACTAAAAACTGCATTGTCAAAGTGTGGCAGCTTTTTCTGTAATTATTTTACACGGAAATTCTCTCATACTTCAAGGTCAAGAAAGGCATTCCTGCCAACGACTGAAAAATAATAGTATAAAAATGCAAATTGATTTAGATTTTCAAAATTGATTAGCAGTTTAAGACAGTGACAGCAATTTATGTGGTGTTTCCAGTTTACTAGAAGCTAAAATTGATTAGCACTTTTTGAAAAGTACCATGCTAATCAAGGTAAATTAAGTCATGAAATGACTTGATTACTAGACAATTTGCCCTTTCAGAGATTCTTTAAATAAAACTAGTTTGGGAAGCATTTTCTGCCAGCAGAACTGCTAGAACTATTACCTGCACTGGGTAAAGGTAATAATTTTTTTCTTTCATGCTTTTTCTTTTGTGTTTTCTCATATCTTTTCAGTAAATAACAATCCTAGTCCATATTGCTCTACTGGAATTTTTTTTCCCCTTTCTTTTCACTTTTCACTTCAAGACTTAATTATATTCATCCTGATAAATAATTCTATGTGTTATCACCCTGCCTGCTACTCCGGTATCGTACAGTCGAATAATGTGTGGACTACAATCGGGAAACCTAAGTCTGCCACCCCAATTAGAAATAGTTCCAGCAAGACAGATAGTCTAACACATCTATCTTCAGACTCCCTTCTGTGTGTGTATTTTATGTTCTAGAGATATGTGTACAGTTTTAATGGAAAAGACTTCTGAACATTATTTTCACTTGAGGGTGAAATTCAGATACACATAAAAAATGTATTAAGCCAGACTAAATGGATTTTTAAATTATTCCACAAGAGGTGGTGGAGACAGAATCAAATCACGTTCATTGTCTGTGAGAGTACTTCAACTCTGTTAACAGTGGTGAGGTCTTCCTTAAGCACTGGCCCTGTGGCCCCTTTGCCAGCTTTTTCTCCCAACCAGCCCATATTCATTTGGAGAGGGAATTGTCATAGGTCAAGGTACTCGTGAGGTCGTGAGTACATGCAGCTGCATAGATTAAGGTATCACCTCTCACAGAGGCACACACACTGGAGATGCTGACCTGAGGTCTGCTTCGCCTTTTGCTCAGTTCTTCAACCCCAGGAAAAAATTCTTCATAAATAAAGGTATGTAATGGAGAATTGAATGAAAACACTGTATGCCAGGCCAGAGCTCTTTACATGACAACATAAATCGTTGTCTGCAGCCCATGACACCTCCAAGAACAGAGACCACAGTCCCTGCCAAACCCCTCCTAGCAATGCTGGCACCAGTGCTTTGTGCTGTTTAAGCCAGATGCTTCTTATTTAAGAAAACGATTGGAAACGTAGCACTAAGAAACCAACGTTATCTGTGTTCACATCTGGCCAAGATGTAGGGACCTCAAGGCTGGTTTACTTTAGTAGTGGGCTGGAATTTCTGATATTCTGTGGGAGACAATATAGTGAATTTAGGGGAGTATAGTTAATTTAGGGGACAAGATGTGGCTGTGGAGCTGTTCGTCAAGTGAAACATTTTCAGTGTGATGTGATACTGGAGTGAAAGTCTCCTGCTGGAAGGAAGGAAGGAGAATACAGCAGCAGAAGGAAGGAGAATACATACGCAGAAGAAATGAATTTAAACCCTGAAGTATTATTGTATTTCCATTATGCTTTTGCACAACAGTTCAGATATCACTAAACATATGTAGAACTATGCAAATCTGCAGACACCTGGCTTTTGTTCTGATTATATTGCCAGTAATGCAGATAACTTGGTTAGAAAAGTTGAAAAAAGTCACTCTATGTATCCAAGATTCCTACATTTTTACTTTCCTTTCCTCTCCCCTCCTGTTTGTGAAAGGCTGTCTTGCCTGCCTTTCTTCAGACCATTTCCATTTCCAGTAACGAGCTGCCTTGTGTGAGAATCCTGCCTCTGCTTTCACATCCTTTTCCTATTCCTCCACAATATTCAGTGGTGTTGATCTGGTTTTGGCAAGGTGTATGATTTTTTATACCTTTTCAATCTTATTTTTTACAGACTGTCCCTCTTTCCATTGAGAAGGCTTCCAGCCTAAAAAAAAAAAAAAAAAGTTATCTATAAAACAAACAAACAAACCTTGAGAATTACAGTTCAGGAAAGTAAAAAATATGTGCAGTCTGATAACTAAGCATGGGCAGCCACGCTGTGTAGCAGAGATTGCAAGCTGAATGTTTTACTTATGCTCATATTGATTGAAGCTATCTTTCCAGTTTCTCACATGTGCTTCATAAATTATACAACGTTGCAAACTGTGCCAGTTGGCATTTAAAACTTGCCCCGCTCGCACTGGAAGAAAAGGAACAATTAATGAAGCAGTGGCAATTGGCGCTTCCTCCCTTCCTGGGGAGACACAAGACAGGAACAAAACCCATCTAATGTGGATGACATATTCAGTTACTAATGTCACCATGTGAAATTCCTTGGGTTTAGACCTGAAAGCAGAGAAACACATTTTAATATTCCATTTCAAAATGTTTTTGCAAAAAAAGGAGGAAAAATGAGATGATGAGGAAGCTACTCCCCTCTCCAGTTCCCCTGGGTGACAAATACATCCAGGGGCTTTTTGCCACTCTCTGTTTTCTGTTGCAGCCACGCTCCAGAGCCACATGATCTGCACTGCCGTAAATACACTGCTTCAAATGTCAGAACTTATTTACTCTGTTTCTTGCAAAGAGAACAAAGCAAATCAGTTTTTGAGCCCTATAATGACAATAAACAGCAGTAGTTATTAGAAAATAGCCCAGATCAGGAACTAAATAAAGAGGGCACTGTGCATACTGTTAACCATTATCAATGCTATTCCTACTAGCTTTTACTCATAGTGTAAGCACTTTCATTAGCATTAACACTAGCACAGCTTGTCAAAAAACAGTCATATGAGACAAACCTTGAAGGACAAAATGCTTGTGCTTCCTAAATGTCCACTATAGTGACAGTAAGAAACGTGACTGTCCTCCAACAGACGTGGTAAAAACAAGCATTAGCTGTTAACTTGGATGTGACATTTTCAAGCTGGACTTGTGTCATTACATTTACATGGCATAACATGGGGCTGTGTAAAGGTATCCAAGCTAGTGCGTACCCTGGAAGCAGCATGGTGTTGTTCAGGAGGTATCCAGCCAGGTGAACATACCCTCCTAATGCAACTATCTTAATTTCAACAACTCGATATTGCACCACATCAGTAAACCTAGAAAACCATATTTAGAATGTAGTAATTTTATACCTGTAGATGCTGATACTGATGCCTTTAAGAAATCTGTGTTTGGATTCCTATTTTTGAAAACCTTGTCCATGCAAGTCCTTTTGCACTAGAAATCTAATACCAGTCAAACTCTCCTGTTTAAATATGCTAAAGCAAATTTACTCCTGTAAATACGCAAGACATCATGCAGCCTAATGTTTTCAAACAGATTATGTCCTATTTAGAAGGTGTGACCCTACTGTAAAAAACATGAAGAAACTGTTGCAGATTAAAGTGAGAGTGAAATGTTGCCTAAATTCTTCTACATGGAGCTACTTCACACTTTTGCTTGCTGCATCTCATTCTTCTGTCATTATTCAAAGTTTGTACCTTCCCAGCAATGAAAACATCAGCTCTGAAATGGGAAATTTCACTAAAGTGACCTTAATGGTGATATCTTCTGAATGCCTTCTTGTCACCAATGTGGTACATGTGTTTTCACATGTTGTATACACAATTTTCTACAATCTCTAAACAAGGCGGCACAGTTGACAAACTTGTTCCTGTTAATTGTCAAATGCTCGCTTTCAGGGCTGTGTACATCTTCTCAATAAAAGATCACAGCTGATGCTGTCAGGTCAAGAATCTCACAGCATGTTTTTGGTGCCAAGTCAAATACTAATTCCCCAGTGCTCACACTGGTAACTCCTTCTTACTTTTATTTTTTGTTCTGGATCTGTGGAACAGCCATTTCGAATTCGTTGTGATGTGTTGGTGTTTGTTGCATGTGTGGGGCTACCAATTTCTGAACCACTTGACTTAAGAAATTGTGATGTGAGTAAAGTCCCTCTTCTTGCTTCTGGTCCTACCTTGCTGCCACCTCAACTCCCAGGCACTGCAGACCAAAATATCACCAGGGATACCATGAGAAAATAGTTTCTGTCTGGTTACTCTTTTGTTAAACAGCGATAGCTATAACCTGATCATACCGCTTTTTCATACATCTGGTTTTATGCTTTCTACAAAAGTTCTGTTTCCTTTAGTTTGGAGTTACCATGGTTGTCTGGCCCAAAGTGCTGTATATGCCTTGGCTTCAATTGCAACCTGATTGTTCGGGGCAGATATGGAGAGCCAAATCACCTCCATGCTCCATGTTTTTACCCCAGCACTTTGGGTGCAAACATTATTTGTGTTTTAGCAGTTCTTAGCAAACATTATGCATGTCTTAGCAACATCACTGGTAACATATTACTTGCTGCAACTCTGGAGGCATGTCTGCTGTGTCAGCTAATGCCCTAGCTCTAAGCTGATGCTTCAGGCAAACCCCAGCCTGTGAAAAGCGAGACCTCGTTTCACCCACATTGCCAAGCTCTGTGGGATGAAGTGGGAGACAGAGAAAACAGTCGCCACCTGCTCTGCTCTATGGGGAGATCTTGGCCCCACAGAGCTGCCAGCTGATGCTGCTGCTGCTGTAAAAGGGAGCTGCATATGGAGCAGGAACCCACCACAACCCATGGGGAACATACCACCCTTCAGACCCTCCTTAAGGCAATAAGAAAAATGGAAAAATGCGAATCAAGGCAAAGAGCCATAGTTTGATGCTGCCTTCAGCATTCCTCTGGCTCAGACGGATAGCTTGCTGTGCCACAGAACTGAGGTCTTCTGCCTGATGGCAGCTTGTGGTAGCTCACTCCTAGCTGGACCAGTCTTCTCCCACTGTGGAGTCACCCAGTCCTCGGTGAGAGGCTGCCCCCAGCTCTTGCCATGGACGTGCTGTCACTCACACTCAGCCTTCCCAGATTCTGGCTTCAGCAGTCTCTGGGCGCCTGATGTGTTTAGAACAGTCCCAGGGACTTGGCAAGACGTTAGACTGATGGTTCAGCTGCACAAAGCTGATTTCACCTTGCTGTGTGCCAGTCTGCCAAATGATCAAATGGTGCCAAAAGTACCTCGTATTGCTTGGCTGTAACACGGTGGGTTTTTTTGTTTGGGTTTTTTATTTGTTTGGTTTGGTTTTGTTGTTATTGTTGTTTCTTTTGTTTTGTTTTGTTTTTTAATGCTCAAGCTTATCCACTTGATGCTTTGAATTACAAAGAAATTTTGAATTTCTACTGAACTGTACCCATCATGGAGCCACTAATGGTGTCCTTCCAGACACCCTCCATAGTAGCCTGTCTAGAGACAAAGCCCCACACCAAGACCTGTTTTCAAGTAACAGGCATTCCCAGACTTCCTACAAGGTCTGTCAGGATGCTCCAGTGCACCTGTCTGGGCTTCTGCTGCTGGAGAAATCTGCCAAGGGAAAAATAGGCCTGAAGAAGCTGCCACTCCTGTTTACTGTTCTTTCATTTGAGACAGGAGGAAAAAAAATGGTGCTCATGTGCACCTCTCTCTATCCCTGTGGGGCATCTGTTCCCACAGATGGTCTTGACTAAGGATTTTTTGCAGTTGCTTTCCAAAGCCTAACAAATTAAATAGACTTTGGTCCTTTCCCTCCGCTAAGTTTCATATGAACATGGCTCCACTACATTTGCTCGATTTGCCCCTGGAGTTTGGAAACATCCTTCTGAAGGTTGCTTTTTTTTTTTTTTTTAGTTCATTATTTCATTTCAGAATTTATCTAATTGTATTAGTTACAGTTTGATCACAGGAAGCTTTTTTCTCACCTGTACTGACAGGCAGATCTAATGTTGCCTTGGTTGCTTGGACAGATTGTCCTCCACTGAGTCACAGACAGAGAATGTCTGTGGATAGCCCCAATACACTAGTTAATGAGAGGGAACACATAGATTTGAACTACTAGGACTAATGGTTATTCAAGCAACTGAGCATTATCTGTACTCCATGTTCAAATGAATCGTGTTGGCACTGCAAGATCACAGTTAAAGGTAGCATGGCTTTTCTTTTAAATTCCCTTAAAAATTTATTTGGGTTTTTTGGGGGTTATTTTGTTTGTTTGTTTGTTTGTTTTTTACTTTTTTTCTGAGAGTAGAAGGTTCTAGATCTGCCCATGGATCTCTTCTAGTCTGATCTCTCATGCTGTCATCACCAATGTGTTCATATGATGATATTGTAGCAGGAACAAGGGGAGTGGACAAAGCTTGTGAGTGGCATACACCAATGTACTACTCTGGTTCTAAATGGATCCTGCACTAAATACAGAGGGACAGAGGGATTGTTTGCTGTGGGGAAGAAACTAAAAGAATCATTCTGTCACTGAAAATAAATTGAAGGTTCCCATACATTGCTGTAGCCCAGGATCACTTCCCATCCTGTGTTCATTTTTATCTAGTTGGACAATTTTCATCCTTCTTTGTTCATTCTAAGATGAACCTTCTTCTCCAGCCTTCTTCAAACAACCAAAAAGCAAACCAAAGTTTGGCTGAAAATCCAGATGGAAGATTACAGAATCTACATATCTTAAATGAGACAGATGAGTAATGCAGCTTACTTGTCTAAATCACTCAAAAATCCAAATTACATGCCACATGTTACACCTTAAGTTAGTCAAGAGCAGCTTTTTTTTTTTTTCTTTTAATTCATTCAGGCTAAATGCCTTTAATAACTGCAGAGCTGAGAAGAAAGAGCACTGCTGTAAACAGTGTTTTGATTTCATCTGACCCTTGCATTATGAGATCAGATCTTAAGATACATTATCTGGAAACGTGATGGCCCTTAATTTTTTCCTATGAGCGTCACTGGTTTCAGGAGACTTCACAAGGCTGGCAGTTCATGCAGTCTATAAGTAGTAGCTGGTCACTCTGGTATGCTCTCAGTTGCTATTTGTTAAAAATGAAAAATGAGAGCTGTGCTGACATACAGGTGTTGAGTGTTTCTGGGGGAACAGTTTTGGAACACAGCTGTAAAGTAGGTACTTCCAGACATAGCAAAACATATATATATATATATAATGTTTATGCTGACACTTTGACAAACCAAAATCACAACAGTGAATATCTTAAGACAAGATTAAATCCAGATTTAAAAGAGGCAGGCTTAGCCAACTCTAATAAATAACACACTCGTTACAGAGATGTGGAGTTGCTTGCTTAGAAGTCCATATGAAGCTGGGTGGATTAGTTGCATATTAGGAAGAGTAAGCCTTCTGCCTCCCAATAACCAAGTTCATGCAAATTCAGACGCATATGCCCACATTTTTAACCACAAGGGAAATGTATATGATTTGTGGTTGAGGAGAGAGTGGAATCTGTTAACTAAAATGGACAGTCTTACAGACATTGTCCTTTCCTGGAAGCATTCCAAAAATTGAACAGATGGCAAAAGCCTGATCACTATTTTGTCTGGAGCACAATACAAGTGATGCACTACCACGATGCATGTTCTCCCCTCCCTCCACTAGCCTGTTCTCAGCCCTGCTCCTGTCCAGATATCCCACTGCTAGCCAAATAAAATATCAGTTTTGTTTTAATATAGTCCCGATCCTAAGCCAAGAGAATCAAATCTTAGTGAGGAAGGACATGCAAGTGCCCTTATTATTTGCCTTTTAGCTTGCTTTTATTATAAGCCATTTCTAGGGGAGGGCTAAGCTGAAAACCATGGCAGTTAACTGAATATCAGAGGTGCTGAGCTCAGACACACCTGGCAATAGGATATTGAGCTAGAAAAATATGCTCAGAGAGTTCAAAGGGGATCACTGGTGAAAGTAAGGCTGTACTTTGTATCTGTATTGTTCTCAGTAGTGCCCTGGAAACCATAATCCAGTGGTGCTTCCCAACAAGCAAAGTAGAATGAATGCTTGCCTGCTTTGCATGCTGTTCTCATGAAGAAATAATTTTTTCATTTTTAAATATAACATTGCACCTACTTACAGTTTTTTAAGTCTATGTACTGCAACTTGCTGGTATAAACAACTAATCCTGTAAAGTTCAGCAACATCAGGTAATGTCTATGGGGAGTTCAATCAATAAATAAGCTCTCCCTCCTCTGTTGCTGAGTGATTTCACCACCAAATGACTTTGTTTAATGCTGTGAAAGTGGCCAACCATACTGTGTCACTTGAGAGAAAGTGAAATTTGGAGTTTGGAATCATGGGGAGTGGAGAACCATGCACTATAACTATTTCCCTGGAGCTCTGTCAGTGGGTTTGTGGATAATCATAGAGGCAAGAACTGCTGCGTCCTGGGATCTAATCTCTGAAACACTGAACAGGGACATGTGGAGTCTGCAACAAGAAGCAACTTGGCACCAGCGGTGCCCCAAAAAGAGAATCGGAGCTGCAATCTTAACACATGGAGCTGCCAGATTTCCCAACTGTACAGAAAAGATGTGTGTCATTTTCTGTGCCAGAGTCAGGGTGCTTGCTCTGATAATAAGCTCTAGGGAGTTGATTAAATCTCTAGAAAGAAGACAGACACTTGGAGAAAAAGCTCTTGAGAGTTTTCTTCTCCTGTACTAAGTCTTAGCTTGAGTCACCTTGTTGACCTCTGGTCGAATGAAGCTCAAAGACAACAGGGATTTATGAGATGGGTGGATCTGGTTTTATCTGAAGACGTTTTACAACAATTCATTTTGAACACAATGAAAGAGATCTTTTTGCATCTATGTATTTGAGTTTTCTTTTTAAGACTGTTATCAGAAATTAGGCTTTTAGCTGAGCTAGAGAGGCGATCAGCTTTATTTTATCTTTCTCAAGAAAAGCACCATTAAAAAAAAAAGCTGTAAAATTTTTTGCTATTTTTTAGACCAATATTTTGACTCCTCTCCCTGTTCTGTGCTGGGCTGCTGTAACTTGTATTGTCCTTCCAGTGATCCCAGTGGAACAATGAGACAAGCAAGGACATAGAACAGCTGCTCTGTACAGGCTCCCTTCCCCCTGAAACAGCCCTCATCTACTCTGTTCTGTCTCTACAACCAAGTTTAACCCCCCTGAAGTGGATGAAATTAATCAAGGATCAATTCACTAAATGCTTGTACTTCAGCTGGGAGAAGGTTTGTTGTTCTTAAAGGAGGCAGAGAACACCCTTCAAATTTTGTTAAAATGTGTTTTAATATAAAATATACTAAATAGAAAGATAAAAGCAGGCAGTTCTCCAAAATCTGTTCCTGTTTCACACAGCCTGTTCCAGCCAAATGCACCAAGTTAGGCTTGCCACATCAGTAAGATGGGCTGTTGTGTTTTGGTTGTTTTGTGCTGAATTTTACTGAAGGTGCCAGCTGCCAGTGATATGAGTGGGTTTCTGGTCAGAAAGAAAATGTTGTAAGAATATACCTTGTTAGCGCGCCTATCAGCTCCCCGTGGATTCACCTTATCTAATCAACTGTCAAAAACAAACACATCCTGTAGTCGGGTCTGTGGAGCTGGTATAACTGTCAAAGGAACTGGTATTTCTCAGTATCCTTGATATAATCACCACCTCCTTTCCCAGACTCTGATTCAAGAAATGGTATGCTAAGTCTCTTCTTCAAACTCTTGGGTGAGGAGATTTTATTATTTGTTAAGAGGGTCAAAGTAGTAGATGGGGGAACTGAAGCCCTCTGGGACCACAACACCAGTCCTGGAAGGGGTTTGAAGCCCACAGGTGATTCTAGGCTCAATACTCTGGAGGACAACACTGCTGGCATCATTGACACCATCCAGTTGGATGAGGTTGATACTAAGAATATCAGTTAGTAGTATGTGTGGAAAATTATTTTACAGGAACACCTACAGGCTGCAGCCAAGAACTGTGTAGGTGCTGACAGCGTAGGTATTGTGCACATAATAAGGCAGAGTCTCTGCCCTCAGCGTGCAGTATAAGCAAAGAAGACAGATGAAGGGTGTATACATGGAGGGGGAGGCAGAAATACCTTTTTTCTTTTGCAGATGAGGAACCATGCAATCTTAATGTCTGAATACTAGCAACTGAACGTCAGGGTCAGATTCCCATAGAAGGAATTGTTTACCAATGTTTTTCATTTGCAAGTAGCATCTTTTAAGACATTCAGGAAGAGAAAGGAAGAGTGTTGCATCTGAATGAAAATCCTTAGGTGTTATGGCAATGTATTAAAACATATCACATCTGAGTGTTTGTCAAATGCAATATGCAAGTGGCTAATGCTGCAGTCAAATGCATTTTTGCAAGGAATCAGCTGCTTTCTTTCTGCATTTATCAAATATATCTCCATGAAATGATATTTTCTAAGACATGAATCAACACAACATATGTTATAGTGCTTCAGCTTTGTTTTCATAATGGAAGGAAGCTGCTTTAATAGCACCTGTTATAGTGCTGGGAACTTATCTTGTCACAGTTTCTCAGTGAAAAAGCTCTAATTTCTAGTCAAAGAACTTGGATACAGGTTTAAAGAAATGGGCAGGCTATTTGTGGTCATGCCTTCTATTTCCTAGTTATCTGTTCTCCTCTCCTCTCCTTAATTATTTAGCAGATTTAATACACACACACAAAAACATAGTAAAAGAAACCCTCAGATTCAGTGTATCATTTCAGGATGCAAATACTCTTCTTTAAGCTGGCAAGGAATTTCGACTACAAAATCCTATTGAAGTAATCTTTTTTTTTAAGATAAGGTTGCATGTCCCCTATGCTGCAGTTGTCTTCTAGAATGTACATTATAGATTATCTTCCTTTGAGAGAACAGTAAAATGAAAACTTGCTGCACTGGGACTCGGTAAACTGCCTCTAATCCTATTTATGTTATGGGGCACCAATTACTGGGGAATTCATATGCTACTAAATGTCAGTTCCACTCTTGTCCTAGCAATGACAAAACCAATTTGTAAGCCATTCTAATCACGAGAATGCCATGCTGAAAAATCTTCTTATTGTTCCTTCACAATTCCCCTGATAACTGCAAGAGTGTGGCTTTTCAAGGTCCTTCCACCTTTACCACTGCCCTGCAGTAGAAGGAAGTAGCAAATGTTTGGATTTTGAGTCTTTTCTCCAGGGGTAACAAAAAAAAAAGATAAAGGCAGAAGGTTTAAATAGGCGTCTCTCCTTTTGACCCTGCTAAGGCACAAGGAGTTACAGAAAAAGGAGCAGTTAGGATCAGAAGATTGCATTATTTTTTTTCCACTCTAAATACTTTAGCTGTGGTTATTATTTTATATTTCCATGCAGTGTGATAGATACGAAGGTGTGCAATGAGTGGAGATGTGATACCTGTTCCAACGAGCTTCGGTCTAAATCAGACCCATGGGGATTTCACAGGAAAAAGGGAAAGAAAGATGTCTGAGGACAACAGTGAGGGCTTTTAGGGCAATAATCCATAAATTACACCAGTCTCTGCTTCCTTGGTTTGGTTTTGCAATTCTTATAAGCAGAACTGTAGTCAAGTTATGCAAACAAAACCTACCCCAAGCACAGGGAACGCTCTTTGAAAATCCTTGTTTATACAGTAGATGAGGATATATGGACCCTTATGCTTTAGTGATGGGTATTGAAATGCTTCGATTGATACATTTTGCTATATATAAAAATAGAGAGGGGAAATAGAAAACTTTGACATATAAAAAGATGATAAACTAGGAACACAATTTAAAAGAACTCTGCCAGTGCTTGAGTGTCTTGCATTTTCTGCTTCATGAATTGTAATCTTTGATGGGGGGCAGGGAGGAGAGCTCATTTCAAGTCGGAGAAGCAACAGAGAGAATTTCTGATGAAAACCCAGGTTGGCTTGAAAGTACATTTAGATCTCTGTGGCTCATGCTGGCAAGGTCTGAAGACTTTTTGCATCAGTGAGAACTTAGAACCGTGCCTCATCATCCTCCAAAAATAACTCTGCTGTGGCTGGTAGGGTGGATGGAGGAAGTTACTACCTGGAGACATATGCTGACTACATGCTAACACAGTCGGATCAGCTCAAAGGTAGGGAATATCTCCTGCCCACCACTTACTGGGGTATCTGCTATACGGATGTGTGGGTACATGATCACGAGTAGGGCAGTCTTCTCTGTCAGGTGCATGTAGTCCCTTCTGTAGGAAGAGACAAATGGCTCCTGCCTCATCACATTCCTGTGAGAAGGGAGGGGAGGCAGTTCCCTTATGCTATGGGTAAGACTCTACAGAGCATACACTGGCCATGATAAACACAGATTTTGCCTATCAACCAAGACACTTTCCTAGTTCTTTTTTTTTGGGCTGGGTTGCATCGTCCTCACAGAGCACAACACTTCCAGTAGACAGAGAGATCATGGCATCTGGCCCCAGGTGAACAGCCCCCGGCATTTTTCTACCATCCTGACCTGGTATTATGTTGCTTTAAGAACATCCTCCATGCTGAGAACAAACAGATGACAGCGGAGTCTGCTTACTAAAGTGAGTGTGGTCAAGGCTGAATTTGATACAAGGATGAGGCACAAAGCTGAATAGAGCTGCCTGTTCTTGCCCCCTTTCACACTGGAATACTTCTCATTGAGGTGTTTCATACATCCATGCATATGATGAAAGCAAAACAAACTTAGAAAAGGCGGTACACAGTTGTTTTCAAGATTATTCTAGCAACAAGCTTATGCAGTTTATGGACACAAATAAATTAAAAAACCCCAAAATGTTCTTTGCTTATAGCTTCTTTTTTTTTTTCCTTTCCCCCTAGAGATTATTGTTCTCTGTATTGCACCCCAGTATTATATTTAGTGCACTAAGCATCCCAGGTAATTATGCAATTTTGACAACTTTTTATTTTTTGATGAAGTAAAGTTGCCTCAGAAAAGCTGTAACATGAGGCATATTCCTACTTGTAATCTCCATTGTATGAAGTTATATAAACTCACTTCTCAATCCCCTAGTCATCTGCACCCTTTAGCATGATTCCCCTATCAATGTAGTGTAAAATCACTGAGTTTCAGGAAGCAATACCTATTCTGTGCTTGGCTGCAAGTCTGAGCTCTTTTAATATGAGCTTGTAAAAGTTGTCCCTTAGAAAACACTGAAGTCTTCCAAAAGGGGGAAAAATGTCAGTCTGATCCTTTTGACCTGTAGAAGATATGTAAATTTACTCACAGTAACTGGAAAACAACCATTTCAGACCTAAAACCCAATCCTTTGAACTATCATGTTTGCTCAGTAGCAAAAAAAATGATGTCTAGGGACACTAAACATCAGTTTCAAATCACGAGTGTATGCTTTCTAAATATAGGGAGCAGCTTTCCCCCTCATAGTGATGAATCCGGCTGTGTCACCTGTATGATCCAATAGGCAGCTATAGCCAACAGAGGTCTGGACTGGACTGACAGTAACAGATGAGCCAGTGGTCCCATGTCCTGCTAGTCAGCAGCCGGCTCTTCTAGATTGGATTTATCCCTCAGGGGAGTAGACATGGGTTCAGTTAGGAGGCAGTCATTCTGTTAATGCTCTGTATTGCTAGACAATGACCTCTGGCCTGCCCCTGCAGTAACTCGTTCATACTTTTCAAATCAAAACACAGCCAGCTCCAGGGTTCTGGGACCCTTGGATAACAGCATCATTTCAGCCTCTCATTTCAAATGCCATTGCTCAGCTGGGGCAAGGAGAGTTGCGATTTGACCTCTCTTATGGCCTCTGTAATTTTCTGTTGAGCCCAATGATCTTGATTCACAGGACCAAGGTAAAGAAGAAGGGTGCCTGTCTGGGAGTGCTTCTGGCTACATATAGTGAAAGGAGCTACCTGGAGAGCACAACTTGTCAGGCAGATGACTAATAAAACATGTGATACTAGTACATTTAGCAAGCACAAACACTGCCGTCTTGAGCAGTAAATGTGCGTCTCCTACCTTTTTGGACTTCTCCTGAGCATGGTAAGTCTGTACAATCGGCTCCAGAAACACGGACAAGAATGTATATGCAAATAAAAAGCACACATATCTCCTCACATATCTTCAGCTCTCATCCCTCTCCCAATTCTTCATTTCCCAAAGTTCTACATTTCAAAAGCCTTCAGGAAGACATAGTTTCTTCTCTCTGAGCCTATTAACATGTTCAGCGCAATAAAGGGTGAGAGGAAAACAAGAGGAAACTGATAGGGGTAAATAAAACAAAATCAAACCACTCTTCTTGCAGTTCTGAGAAGCGTTTGCCAATCTCATCCCCTGAAGAAAAATTCTGCTCTGTTTCAGGCACTCCTGAACGTACTTAGCATTGCTCTTGAGCACACAAAACATTCCTCCCAATTGCCTTCACATCCCAGCAATCCACAGAAGATCTTACAAATTTATTACAGAAAATCGTTGAAATCTAATGGATCTTAAGCTGCACACAGGCTCTGAGTGCCCCCACGGCTCCCTGCCACCCCCCTCCTGCCTTTTGCTGAGTTAACCCGCAGCTCTACCGGCTAAGGGGACTTACCAAGGGCTTTTCGATGGGAGAATGCAGTTAGGCGCTCTCACACACTGGAATAGCTGCTACCCAGTAATGAAGCAGGAACTGAGAAGCCTCACTCTTTCAATAGCTATTCAGGTAGTGCTGCCAGCTTTCTCCAGCTTTCTGCGTACACACACAAGGGGTGGGGGGAGAGAGGAGGAGAGAGAGAGGGAGAGACATCATAAACTCTGAGTATAATTAAGAGAGCTCCTTTCTACAAATTACAGCAGCAAGAGATTCCTTTAGCAGCCTTTTTAGCATGATCTCTTCAAAAAGGAGTCCCTTACAAGAAACACGGCATCCTTCCTACTCTCTCTCTGTTTTGGTTTTTCTTTTTTTTTCCCCAGAAGAAAAATTAAAGCCAGCTCTCTTGGATGTTTAGTCATTGATGTATCATAGGGAATTTATTGTTGTTTGGAGTTTTGATTTTTTTTCTTTTTATGATGAAAGTTTTATTATGAAATTCAGCCTAGTTTGCAGACAAAAAGAGACCAGACTCTGCTCTTTATAAGGAGCAGCCTCTCAGGAAAGCAGATCAATAATTTCATGCATTTAATGACAGTACTTATGAGAGAAAGCATCTGTGCTAAGCAATTCACTAATTGGGAAGGTAACAGTTTAGTAAATACATATCACTGTTGTTTTGTATCTACATACACCATTAAGGGAAAAACGCAATACACGTGTAAATTAATAGGAAGATTTATAACAGAACTCCTGAACTTGGGAATATTTTACAGAGAGCAAATGTACAGTGCCCCAACATGCTGGTTCCACAAGGAATGAATGTCCAGTCTGTTAGGTAGTGATGATGGTTACTTGTTCCTAATACACATGAAGTAAAAACTGTCATAAAATTTTGGAATATTATTGCATTTGGCAGAGGGATTTGAAGGATTTAAGAAAGTTAAATCTCCAAGACAGATCCCTTCTTTATTAAAAAAATCCTCTTTCTCTGAAGATTTAAAATTATTTATCCTTTCATTACTTCTGATGTCACTTTTGATAAAAATCAGATAACATATAACCTCTCCCTAACTAAAAGAGGAAAGTGTTCTGGAAGATTTCCCTCCATCAGTCCATCTCTCTTTTCCACACATGATCACCCATACACCCACCTGCACACATGCAAAACACGATAGCAAATGTAACAACTGAGGGGAAAATCATCAATTTACTTTAATTTACTAGCAGCCTTGTTCCCCAGATAGCAATTGCTTTGTCCAGATCTTGGTACGACCTCAGTAACCACAGAGCCATCTGTAAAGCAGATGAAAAAAGGGTGAAAAAATTAAGCAGGGCTTATGAATGTGACTGTGCCCCCGTGAGCGATGCAGGCAGCACCACAGAGCCAGCCCTGCAGAGCTGCGTGTGACAATGACTTTAGGGGCTCTTGCTTGATACCACCATTCAGAGGCACGAGGAAACCTTGTAATAAGGATGGAAATGGGGAGAACAGAAGAAAAAAAAAATTAACAGAAGCCTATTAAAAAAGCAGTCACAGCTGAGACTTGCCTTATTGACAGCTTTATCTAAAACATGGTAACACTCTGTGGCACTCTTGTTGAGCCTGCTGACCTTTTTGCAGGAGAGGTTTTCACACACAGCTGTCCAGTTGTTAATCTCCAAAGCATGTACTTGGTATTTAAGTATTCTTCAGCAAAGACATGTAATTCTGGGGCCTTGTCAAGTCTATTAGGAAGTCATAAAACATGAAGTGTTCAGGCAGAGGCTACTTCCGAGGCTTTGACTTGTCTCAGCAGCAGGACTAGTCTTGAAAAGATGGACATTTCTGTCCTTCATTGCTCCTGACTCCTTCCTGCTCAGAGTGGACAAGACAGTGGGTGGTGGATACAACCTTGTGTTTAAGCTGCAGAGCAGCCCTGCCTGACACCTCTCATTCCTGAAGGGACCCCAGCACAGACGAGTTCAGGAGGCATCTGGAGTCACTGAATAGCATGGAGAGTAAGCAGCCATGACTTATAAGTCTTTGCTTTTCCTGGTGTAAAAAGGAGGGTTTATTAGTTGCCTACAGACTGTACATTGCAGCATCTCACTGTTAGCATCATTTGCTGAGGAAGTTCACTCTTATGAAATATATGCTCAGGCTATTTGTCCTCTGGTGAGGTCAGCCAGGAGACTGGCAAGCTGCAGTGCTTGCAATGCTGAAGAGCTGATCCCAAGATCAGAGTGACACTGTCAGCGCTATTGGGGCTTCCTGTCAGTATCTCAAAGAGACCCCCAGCTCTTTCCCATCACAAGCACCTTTGCCACAGGACCATGAGGATCTTAAATCCTCTCACTAAACTCCCGTAGTTGACATGTCTGTACTACCACAGCAGGATAAAGCATGGCTTGGGGAAGAGCTGCCAGATATCTGCCATCGGTAGAGCATCCCTGCCTCCTAAGCTGTACCAGCTGAAGTAGTTATTTTTAAGAATCTTGTTCCTAGAAATTACAAGTAGGCAGCGAAAATCTGTTTACATCATGAGGGCAACCTGAATAGCTGACATTTGACATCTTTTTGCATTAAAAACAAACTTTCCAGCTCTCCAGCTACTCCTCCATCTGGGCTTGCTAAAAGAGGTCTTCACAGGGAAGAATGGAAACAAAGGGTTCAAAGAAATGTCTGTTACCTTTAGAATGATAAGAGGGCTCTGTTTTTAGGGGGTTATATTAATTCAGTCAGATCTGTGGGTTGTCACTTGTGAGGACATGCAGCTTACACTTTAATAAAAAAGAATCCTTTTTGTAGTGCAGGTAAAGAGTCTGGGAGAGATCTCCCATAAATTACTGCTCTACAACTTTGAAAGAACTAACAAATCATCTGTGACCTGTGAATCTGATTGTACTGTGCAAAGAACTTTTCCTCTAGGGCTCTTTTCCTGATACATATATCTATTTGCCATTCTTCATTGACATAAACCAATTTCTGTGGTTCGTCTGTCAATAACTGTACTTAACTTATAATGTATAATAGTAAAGCCATTGACATCCAGTAGAAGCAGATTCTTAAAGAAACAGCTCTCATTTTCCCAAGGATATGCAACATTTTGCTTTAAATACACCTCTGAACTGAAATGTTTATCTAATATACTAGAGGATGGGGGTGATATAAGGGTTTTTTTTTTTAATTTCTTGTGTAGATGCTACTTTCCATCATTATCAAGTAGGAGTTTTACACACTGATAACTTGCTTACTGTCTGAAAATAATAAAATGTATCTAATATGGCACAGGATACTTTGGCAGTCAGTGTGGAATGGGTACTGACTGGTGCTAGCATGTCCTAATGATTTTTTTTCCTCTGTCTCTCCATCTTCCTCCTAACACTCTCCGTGCATGACTGATTGGCCAGAAAGGTTACACTAAGGGAGTAGGTACCAGCACACGTTTTATAGTGATGTCAGAATTATTTCAGTGTCAGTGTTACCAACACAGGAGAATTGGTATTTTACAATTAAAAGAAATCTGAATGGTCTGCGATATGGAAATACATAACCCGTGCATGCAAACAACCTCTGTCCTGTGAGTGACACCGCAGACACACTGTCCTAATGAAAGCATTTCACTTTTTGTGGGGATAACTTAGACAAAACTCATTTCTGAAGACATAGCCATCCCCTTTTCCTCATTTCTCACAAAACTCTAAATCATTTTATAGTGCAAAGATACAGATGCAGCCTGTGTTTCAGACAGAAATTTCAGTGTGTTAGACTTTGACAAAATTAAGCATGTACATGTTGATGTCACCAATGTAAGATTTTACCCAATTATTAAAGGCAATTTATGGAACAGAGGTGGGGAACTTTTATGATAATACTTATTATATTATGTTCTCATTTACATTCAGGTAAACCTAATTTCACTGTAGTTACTGTTGATTTGCACCCGTACCAACTCTGGTCCTCAATACAAAATTCGTCAAGCTAGTGTTGTCAAATCTAGGATAGTATGTTATAAAACCCACAAATAGTAGCTGACACACCAAACTTTTGTACCTATAAATACTGACTTGTGGCTTTTTTAAGTCCGTATGCCATTGGCAGGAGCTTCTGCAATGTCATTGCAGAACCCAAACCTCAAGGTCAAGCCGTATCGCTCTCAAAGTGTCCAAGCCACACTTTGTGCCGCTGGCATTTTGAAGCTGTTATTCTGAACAGGCTGTTTCTCCATAAGTCGAAGAAGTTGATGGCAAATGACAATTTTTTTGATTTGTGTATCAGTACTAATGCTCTGCTTGTGTCAGCTGAAGAAAAATGTAATTCACAATAATGTTTATTAACTAATTAGAATTATATAAAGGTCTGCATTCCAGAGGAACTAGACAGGGAGAAAACTCTTTATAAAACCTTTGCATTTGTTTTTCCTGGGTTTAAAAGAAAACATACACATTAATCTTGATGTACTTCAATACAGTCTGAGCTATTGAATTGAAAAGATGTTCTGATGTGGGTTTTTCTGCGGTGTTCGTGGTAAGGAATATTCTAGGCTCTGGCTGACTCAGGGTCCCATTGTGGTTGGCTTATATCCTTACATTGCCTAACCTAGCAGATTGAAAGACAAAGTCTGACACTGGACAGGCCCTCAGCACGAGTAAAGCTGCCTGTTTTTTCCAGAAAGCCTCAAAGCTGAGTTATGGAAACCCAAATTGTAGCTTATCCATTACTGAAAACAAACCCTACACTGGGTTTCCACTTTTGTACTTGCATTTGGGAAGTTTTAATGGCCCTCATCACCTATTGAAATCTGAGGAGGCAGAAAGGCAGTTTGCATGGTAATTGCCTTTGAGTGGACATATTAAAATACTTGAGAAGTGGAAAAGAAGGACCTTAGGAAAGGAAGTACTAAACTAACACCAGGAGCACAGCTGTCCTGGGGAGGTGACCGCTAACAAAACACCTCTGTGAAGCATGCAGGAACAGCACAAACAAGTGAGGAGGGTGTAGAAGTGGTCTGCTGCTGAGTCCACTGTTTCTCCAGCAAGTCCTTATCTCCCCACACTTTGGTCTGGCAGGGAGCCACCACACATCATAGCTTGCTTCACCATTCTGTGTATTTTGAATGTATTGGCAAATTTCATTCCTGTCCATTAGAGCACTTGTGCTAGCACCCAGGTTAACTGATCTTGCAGCAGATCTGTTTAGGTTCCTCCTCTGTCCCTATCAAGCTGCTGTGGCAGTAAGTCCTATGTGATCTAAAGGAGATTATTCCCCTCTCCTGACTCCTGATGGCTGTGGTGGTGGCTAACAAGCATATGTGGGTTCTGCTGCTATGCTTGATGGAGAAGAGTCATGTAAATGTGACAGGAAAAGAAAGCTGCAAACATGGGTTGTATTGTTTGGAAGTGCTGAAACATGTGGTTGTGCTACTGCCTTCCAGACCTGAGCGCCATAACTATGGGACAATCGCTAAAATGTCTGGGCTCTGCCTAAGAGTGCATGGTTTCATGATACGACATGAGATTAATTATCAGCTTGCTCCTGACAAAAGGGACAGTCTGGTCACCCCACCCACCTCTGTGCCCACTGTGACTTTTGCATCTTATCTTGAGCCAGAGCTGTATCTCATCTGATTGCACAATATGAGGTTCAACACACTGAATGGCAGAAAATTCCCCCAACATATAAAGTGGATGATATGTCTATGAGTTAGTGATCAGAATGGGTTTACTCTGAGTACAGTGGTGTGTCAGAGGAAGCAGCTGAGAGCCATACTGGGTAAGGGAGGAGCAGAGGATGGGAACGAGTAAGAGAATTCTCCTTTTCAGCAGTAGGGAAACATTAGCCCAGAGCAACCTGTCACTAAATCATACATGAGCATACTTCTGGGCTAGTGTACTGCATTGCAACTCTCTGCAGTCACAAATGCCTTAAAGATTGTTTTTACAGTAAACGTTACCCTGTATAAAGTTTAATCGGTACAGAACAATGTACTTCACATGGGGCACCTCTACAACAAACCAAATTTGAAACATCCCGTGGCTCTTCCCTTAGATTATCAGAGAGGAAGGTGCTGGAGAAAAAACTCAACAACCTTCTAAGTGTTAGTTTTTCTGTTTCCTACAGAAAGGTAAAAACAAGATCTCACTGTTGTTCTTTTTATGTGAAGGGCCACTGTCAAATATGATGGGGGTGACAACATGAAGGAAGGAAAAAGGGAAAGAACTCCTCACTTCAGTCTGAGTCTGAGCAAAGACATGGATTAAGCACAGAGCAGAGCCCACCATGTCACCCAGATGAAGGTGAGCAAACCAAGGAGAGCAGAGTATGTGTAGTGTAGGGGCAGAAGTGTATTTGGCATGCTAATGCAGAGATTGTGCTTGGAGGCAGAGGTTATCTACCACTTGGGTAATGTTGCAGCCTCTGGCCCACCTTCATGCAGAAAGTAGGGCATCGAGGAAGAGGAGTCTCGCCCTGATGGGGTGTGGGGATGTAGCCCGGACACGTATCTGTGCACAGGATCTCAGTTGTGTTCCCAGACACAGGAGTATGTGCACAGCCAATGTGAATGCGATTTGACTGAGAAAATGGTGGTTGAAAGGAGACAACATAGACTAGATCAGGGTCATACCAAACAGCAGCTATTTTTTTTTAGGCAAAGTATAAATGAACTCCTTGCAATTAATCTGCCATCCCAGGCTGACTTTTTTACAGAACACAGATCCAGGGTGGCATCTGCTGATGTCCTATGACTGCCCATTTCCTTCTCAGGCATACCAAAATTTGCTGGGCCATAACTGATCCCCCGAGTTTTCTCTGCCCCATAACACCCCAGCACACTGCTAGAAGCTTAGGGGAAGGAATACCAGGAGGAGGTGAAGGGTAGTTGAGGGATTCAGTGTCTCTCAGTACCACTGGAGTGGTGGCTGCATTTTGCCGTATGTTGACAAATAGTTGTCCCAATGAAGAGACACCTTTGTCTTTGAACCAAGCCTTGTGTTGTTAGCCAGGGTACAACCAGTGGTGGCACAAGTCCACGTGATGAGATTTACAGCAAGGGAATGAGCACAATTAGTAGCCTCCAGAAAGAGAGCTAATAGGCATCAAAATTATACTCTGACTACCATGGAAGCTGGATCGATAGATAAAAGTTGAATAGAAGCAGTGTAAAGAAGAAGATGAACATTAGTTATTTTTATTGTCTCCCTGAGGGAAAGGGATGAGAAGATACAATGCCAAAATCACAAGAACAGCTGATAAACGCTTATTCAGCTTAGAAAATCTGACCCTTTAACAGTTTTTTGGTCTATGAAATAGAAATTAAGCCATTACCACTTGAGGAAGTTTTGGTTTCTGAATAGCTACAAACCCAAATGCATTCTGCTTGGTATCTGAAAACCTTGAAAGCCTAAGACTTGAGATTATCCTAACTACAAAAATAGGGCATTGTAGTAAATGTCCTCCTTTATTGCTTACTCAGTCCTAGGTAAAATAGTGCAAAGCTACTCTTTGTATGGAGAGAACATACACAGCAGTCAAAATATTTAGAGTAGATCTTTAGCTAAAAATGGTAAAAATCAAATTAGTCCAGTTTACATCAGCAGAGCATCTATGTATCCGAGAAAACTACAACAGAGGAACAAAATACTGCTAGATCAGTTTGTTCCTTTTGTTTTCAGTTAATTCCTCCAACATTGCCTGGGCATGCTGTAGGCATTTTTGGAAAGATTTGGCTTAAATTCACCATGTTGACATGCACTTCACTATGGGTTTGTATTTCCACTCAAAGAATTCATGGATGAGGTTCTTGTTTTTCTCAGACATGAGTCTACAGAGGAATAAAAGGCATAGAAAGATCAGATAATAAGAGCATTTAGAAAACAATGATAAATCCCCAGCAATATAATTGAATATGTTGTAAACTTTAAATATAATTTATGGTTGATTCTTTCCTCCTTCTTCTCTGTATAAGCTCACAGTACTGAAGAAATATTAAAGCTCACTGCTACTAGCTGGGCATAAGAAGAATGTGGCTAAATCTCCTGGGTGCTCAGCACCTCCAAAGGTTCAGGAAAGCTTAATAGGAGGCATATCGAAAAGCCAAATTTAAATTCCTGAATTCAAACCTTACGCTTAACATTGCTCACAGTGAGTCCACTGAGGAAAGACAGGGCTGTTTCAGGATAAGGAGTGGCACAGGGAAGGAGAAAAAGTCTGCCAGCAACAGCAGATGTGGTCTGGATATATCTACACTGTCTTTGGTGTTACACAAGAGTGCTCTGGCAAAACCAGCCATCTCCTGTGGTGCACTGCACATTCTGCCACAGCGGGCATGACAGGAAAGGTTCGTTTCCATAGGGATCTCCCTTGTGGATATCAGCCTAAAGGGGCATGAACTATGATGATCAGGATAATTCAACTACATGCAGTTTATGAATTCTAGCTTACATGGGGAAGCCGTTGCTTTGAAAAGGCTGCTGCGGGGGGCTGGACTCCTCTGCTTGCTGAGTGACTGGGGAGAATAGAGAGCTAACCTTCATAATTTGGGCCAGACAAGCCAGTGGGCTGACAGAAGCCTTGAAAGACTGTCTGGCTTTAAACATCGTTATCAGCAGAATCATTTTTCCACCCTACAGGCTGTGTGTGTGTGTGCATGTGTGCATGTTATTGACTCCAGATTTTAAACACCCCTGAAGATACACCCAATGCACTGAGAGTGCCCATGAGTTGAAGATAACATTGGACTTGCAGATGGCAAGGGGAAAGGGCTGTGCTGGCCTAGGGCAGGGAACTTGTGTGTGCCAGAATTTCATTTCCTTGAAGAACCAGCCTGTGCCCAGGATATGTGCTAAAAAACATTGAAAATGAAAAGCAGTGCACAAGTAGTGGGAAACCTAAGAAACTACAAGCTGAGCAGGCTGGGATCCAGTGCAGTAGTGTCCACGTAAAAGTAGGAGAGTTGGCCTCTTAAGCATGATGCATTTCCTTTATAGGCATCAGCCAAAACAGGGCTGGATGCTGATGGAGAACTTTTGGATGGCAACCAGACCGAGCAACATGCATGTTAGCTCTAATAGCTAACAGGCTAACATGTGTGGAGGCATTGCTGAAAAGAAGGGTGGAGAAGTTGCTGATCTGGCACAAGGGGAAGTACCTTTCAAAGCACAACCACGGCAGGACATCTCTAAACTACACATACGTTTCTGTCATCGCTGATCTAACTTTTCATGTACACCCTACTAGTAAGATCTGTCCGGTATTAACAGTGACTATGAGGTTTTCTTATGATTCATCTTTATACCTTGCAGATGGAGAGATGTCATTGGGACCAAGTGTTACCACTTTGTAACACAGATCTCAGTGGGTCAAAACACTAACTCCATTGAGATCAAATAGTATTCATCAGATGGTACAACTTGTTACTTTCTAATCACCACTGTTTAAAGAAATCAAAATCCAATACAACAAAATTATTTTATCTTTCATCTAGTAATTCTTACTGTATTTACGAAAGTAATTTTCTCAACATAGAATACGTCCTGACTGTATTTCTCCCAGTATTTATTGCCCAATGGAATAATTGAAGATACTTCAAAATAAGGTAGATAAAAATATTTTAAGAAGTAGAAAAAAGTAAGAGATAACAGCTATAAATTATGTCCTCTTTGTTTACGTAACACCAGTTTTAGATGTACTTACTTGTAAAGTTATTATACCGTTGTTATGAAAGAGTCAAGCTGTTCACAGAGCTAAAGCAAAGCATTTTAAGCAGTACTAAGTGTATAACCAAATGAATTAATGAGTATTTCATAGTGTTTCTTTGTTTGTTTGCTTGTATTTTACTTCCAGCAGAAAATCAAAATGAAAACCAGAGGCATGTTCCTGACAACTTTTGCTCAGCTAAACCATACCATTGATTTCAAAAGAACTGTGTAAATGTCTAAGACATGAGCAAAGCTTAGGAATGTCAGCTACCATGATTGATTGCAACGCTGTTTTCAGTGCAGTGTTGATTATATAAAGAAAGTGCTTTGATTTCAAGACATAAAAAAATCAATTTCAGTTTTATTATTATGTGTCTTCTACCTAAAGCAAACTGGGGCAGATTCCCTGTTACCTTGCATGCTATATAAACATTAGTACTCTGTGTAGGAATGTACACCCAGCTTGGACACTATGTCAATGGCCAAGTGAGAAAGGTGAATAAGAATCTGGCTGTGGCTATTACATCATGGTGATAAAGAATAATGGGTAGCTCCACTTTTAGGGATCGCTATTCTTTTTTTACCTTTTTATGCAGGGTCGAGGTATTATTTGGAAACATTGGACTAAACCAGTGTGATGTAATTTCTTTCACAGAGGAAAAACATGGTTCCCTGAACAGAAGGATAATTAGCTTGCTACAAGTGGTATCCAGATCTGTTCAGATCCTGTGATGAAATAGAGGTAGAGCTCATGTCTTTCTGTACTTTACTGTCCAGGTGCAAAGGTCGGTCAACCAACCACACACTGCAAGTTTTTAATCCTTCAAACAGAGTCTTGGAAATCAGCCTTGCAGTGTAGGACATGAGAAAATCCTATTCCCCACTTTTAAAAATTCTGATTGAAAGTAATGATGACATTTTCCAATGAAGTCAATAATTTACCCTTTTTGTTTATTCATAAGGTCTTCAAGAGAAGGATGAGCAGCAAGCTTAGAGAAACCAAGGGAAGTTGTTTCCACCTTCAACAGCCCTACTGCAGTCACACAATGAAAATAACTTACATTTAAGAGAAATTGTTACTAATTCAAGTAACTGAGACTGCATGCCTGGCTATTGCTCCATAAAGAGAGCCAGAACACAACTGTCATTTATTATCATCATCGTGTTTACAGTAATGACAGATTGCAGATCAATTAAACACATAGATGGGAGAACAAAAAGCCAGTGGCTAAAGAATGATATTTAGTGTGGCTCTTGTGAATTTTTATTGGGTATTTTTTAGTTCCACTTAGTGGCCACCTCTACAATGTTTCCTGAAAGAGGGTTTGTGCCACTCCTGAGAAGGAGACTGCATGTCAGAAGGGCGAAACAGGAGGAGGATGATAGGTCAGTCACATGTAGGGGAGATCCCAGGTCATGCAGCAGAGTACCTCAGATGGTAGAAGAAGCCTGTGTTTAGGCACCTGAATCTCACCTTTTGTGTTTTAGACTCAAGAGGAACACCTCTGGTAAAACCAATACCAACACCTTCCTGCAAAGAAATAAATTCACAGACCAATGACCGTGACAATTAAAGTGAGGAACAAACTGCTGAACAACTTCCCATCCTCAGCCTTATATCATCTAAGCATATTGGTTGGTATGTCTCCGTTCAGAGACAGGATGAATCCAGATGATCTATGAAGCAGCTGCATGACATGCAGCTGTTCATGAGTAGTGATTGCTCACTCAGCAACCACCATCCTTCAGCAAAACAGCAGGTACAAGGAAAGGGTCTGTCCCCTTCATTAACACGATGATTGTCATGTATGTAGCTGTGTTTTAACCTAGAGTTAATCCCTTTAATTAAACTGTGCTATGAGAAGCTTTCTTCATAGTATGTGTTACATTCCCATAGAAACATTCACATTGATTTTGGATTTTGCCTTTAGCACACTTAACTTCTGGGTCTGTAGCAGTCTGACACACTTGCTTTAACTATGAGAAAAACCTGTCTTTTTTGACTACAGCAGTACTGATTGATTCCATGCTTGCAAATGGATTTTTTTCTTATTCACTGATGCTTCAGAAACCTATTGGTTGGTTGTATTCCCACCACTGAAATAAACTGGTGGCACAGGAGAAAACTGCCACATTTTCTGAAACACCACAGACAAATTGCTGTTCCTTTAGCTAACCTTATTTTTTTTTTTATTTTCCAAGAAATGTGCTACATTTCTAAAGAGACCAATTTCAAGGAAACTGGACACCCTGCCTTTATAAAGAAAAATGAGATAATATGGGGGTGGGGAGAGAGTAGAAATATTTCTGGCTATTCTGAAAGTTTTTGCTCCTTCCCAGTAAAACCTTATTTAGAAAGTATCCAAAGTTCAGTGCTGCTGGGTTTTCTTAAAAGACCTGCCGACTTAAGTCATTATTCAGCGGAGTGGTCCAGAGAGGTCAGCAGGCCCATTCCAGTGAGTGATGACATTTAGCAAAATCTTGCAGGATGTAAAATTAAAACACCAGTTCTGTAAGTTACCTCACGCTGGCAGGTGCCCCTGTGTCTGGCGTGTCTTTCAGAATGGGCGCAGAATTCCATTCAGGTGCTGACATTTTGGATAAATAGGTAATTTTTTAAATGCCATAGCACACTGGCTGTGCTTTGAGGTCTGTTCATGTGAATGAGGAAAAGAATGGTAAGGTTGAGTGTATACATAAACCAATGAAAGACAGCAGCTGTCTAACCTGGGCCCTGTTCATTTGGGGAAAAGGTCCTTGCACTTTTGCTCTTTTCAGTTAAATTGCTTTGCCATTATCTGTATCTCTAATTTTCTTGCAGGCTTCCCCCAGGAACAAAGAAAGGAATGGACATATTAGAGGGATCAGACAGCTATGAGTCCAGAATCTATTGAGCAGTTAGCGTCAAATCATTACATGTCTGGTTCTGGGGCATGCCCAGAATCCACAGCCCTTACTAAAGTCAGAATCAGGCGCCCTCTGCATCTCACAGACACAGGCTATGGCAAAACAAAGACTCATCCAGGCTGTTGCTAAAACATCAACAGAATTTTTAGCCCTAAATGCACAAGAGATTTAGCCACCTAAACCTGAGATTCCCAAAGTACTTTGACAGCTGTGTATCCCTACAGATTAATTTGTGTACTAACACTAATTCATATGCACACATGTCCACCGCAGCACACACAACTGCCACTGAACTGTTCAGCACTTTCTACAATATCTTGACTTTGGAGCAAGGCTTTTCCTCAATATAACCTCATCAGGCAGCTAACTGTTTTCACAAATGTGGCTCCACACAACATGGATGTGATCTGGTATAAGTAAGCTGGAATGTAGTTGCGAGCGAAAACACTACCAAACTTCCAGCTAAATCGTTACCTAGCCTAAATTTGAGCATCATTCAGATCTGGTTCAGGGCCACTTCTGCAGGTGGTAAAGAGTCTGCTCACCTTTTTAAAGTTCATTATGCCCTTATTGAAACAATACCAATTACAACACAAAAAAATTACGAGACTTGAGGATTACCTGTATCTGGTTCCACTGTTGGTGAGTCGTGGAGGGTAAGAGTAATACTAATGTGACAATAAGATGACTGTGATATTAACATAATTGTTTATTCCAGATATAGGGAAGTTGTTTTCTTCGGCATATTTCTGTTCCTCAGTTTGAAATTGATAGACCAGTGTATTACGCTGTCAAATTCACCAGGAGATGTCAGATACCCAGCATGGTAAGTCACTGTTTACATAGCGTGAGGGAAACAAGGACCAATACCAGTAATAGCAAAAAGGCACTTCCTAGGACAGTAAGGAAACCAACCAAAAACTGTGACCATAAAAGCTCTTGTCCTGATTGTACACACATGTATGACAGGCTCTACTACTTTCTATTTTCAGAGTTACCAACATGAAAACTGCTATAAACACGAGGTATAACAGCACGTAGGAGGACTCGAGTTTTAAAGTCAGCCATGTAAAAGTGCTGACAGAGGTTGGAGATGTGACTGACATTAAAGAGGCTGTATGTATAAGGTGCCAGGGCACACCTTATCAGCAGATGGGCAACTAAACAGCATTGAGTCTTGAGGGCAACGCTATCTTCAAGTACGAATAAAGAATTTGTATCAGCCTGAATTATGAGAACTGGTAACTTATGGTATGTGGTTGGTGTGGATCTCATCTGAGGCTGAAGGGGGCCTTTCATCCCAGTAGGAATCTCTCTCGCCTATTTCCAAACCAAGATACCACTCCTGGAGATCTTCCTGTTTCTTCTTTCTTCCTCCCATCAATGACTGTAATGTGAAGTGAAGGTTGTAAAAAATTATTCCTCTGCCTTTACTTCCTTGTGGGCCATCTGCTTTTTACCTTTTTGTCTGGATTTTGTAGTTGGTAGCAGAAGCAAACTAATACCTAATAATTTTTGCAAGGTAAATTCAGCAAAATTAAGATTAGCTAAGTAATTATACAGTATCACAGGAGTTTAAACCTGAAAAGGTCCATTTTTTATTTGCTTATTTTATTATAGCTCCCAATCACACCTATCACTGTCTTTTTCTAGGATTCCTTTCTCATCTATAAGTTCAATTTTTTTTCTCTCATGTTTTGCTGTTCCATTCCCCTTCTTTGTTGCACAGCCCTTG
Organism: Pterocles gutturalis; assembly: GCF_000699245.1. Classification (NCBI taxonomy): domain Eukaryota; kingdom Metazoa; phylum Chordata; class Aves; order Pterocliformes; family Pteroclidae; genus Pterocles; species Pterocles gutturalis. The sequence continues at coordinate 71,292 of NW_010118420.1, read as the reverse complement.
CCCAAGTTCCCATACCTAAACCCTCTTCCATCTTCATTCCCAGATTGTCTCCCTCCCTCTCCCTCCTCCTCTCTCTCTCTCTCTCTCCCCCATTTTTTCCAATTTCCTTTTTCTCTTACCCTCTTAAATTCTCTTTTCGCAGCCTTTGTGTGGCTGTGGCTGCCACAGTATGAGGTGGAACTGATGCTCCACCTATTGCACTTCAAACTCTCACACACTCAAAAATGGACTTGCTAGGGTCGCCATGCTTTTCTCTACTGGGAACAGAGACACATATCCCAGCAGCACAGCACATCAATATTTACTGGTACAGAAAAGCACTCTGCTGGAAAGGGCAGCCTGGGAGCCCTTCTTCCATAGGTTGGCTACTAACAATGAATGATGACCACTTTTAGTTCTAGAGTGAAAGATGTTTTGGTGAATACATTTTCATTTGCCACCCTGTTCCTTGTAGTGTCCACTTCACATTGTCAGGGTGATGATCAGTGTAATAAACCAATTATTGGGCTATTTAAACTTGAAGATCAATCTCCTGCCATCATCGTTAAAGTAAAAAAAATATCATGTTAAGTTCTTTTCTGATTGATTTTTTCTGAACATGTCAATTTGCATCACTAGGTTTTAAGACAGCATTGATTTGAGCAAGCAAACAGATGCAGCAATATTAGTGAAGGTGTAATTAGCATGCTTTCCCCCCTTTTTCAAGATTGACTTAAGATACCTCAGTGACAGCCGTTTTTTTCAGTTGATGACCAAACATTGCCTCACGGAGGATGCCTTCTTATGACATTTATCCAATCCTACTTAAACAGAGATGCATGTTTTTAATGCAGTTCATTTCATAGTGGACATGCTGTTGTTGCTGAATACAGACTTACATCCAAAGTAGGACATTTCCTGGTCAGATTTACAAAGCTGTGACAACAATTTCCCTCAATCACTTGATTAGATGCTTTCTGGGAAACTTTTATAAATGCAATTGCCTTCTAAAAATATATTATCTTTTTTCCACTCCTACCCCTGACTTCATTTCGCATATCAGTCTGCTTGCAGATACAAAGATTGAGGTTTTGCCATCACTTGAAATAGATTGATTTATCCCTGACTGTTCTAATTATGCCACAGTAATTACTTTGTCCCACTGACGATCTCCACTTTAGTTCCCAGGCTGGAGTTGTAATTTGGTTTCTTTGCCAACCAAGATCCTCATTCATCTCACCAGGCTACTCTAAGCATTGTCTGCAGGGGGATTGTTGTATTGCTTTTGACTGTAGGTTGGACTGAAACAGCAGTTGTCTGTGATATTCACCTAGGGCATTATTAAGGATGAAAATCAGAGTTCACCTAAATAGGAAGACAAGCCTCCCTAAAATTCCCACTCTTCACAGCAAAATACCACGTCATTCACAATGTGGGGAGTGCTTATGAAATGACAGTTACATTTATCAGGAGTATGTGGAATAGAACATCAACCAGTGCAATTAATTGTGGATAATAGACTTGTTGGAAAATGGATTTTAATTTGTTAAAAGTTTGACATTGACACAGAGTTTATGTATACACATACATCTTAAGTGAAAGCTCAGAAAAAATTTCCTTTTCCAAGTAAGCATCCATCTGGTAAAAAGAAGAAATATTTAAGTGTATGGTCTTTTACATAAATGAGGATGCTGTGAGTGCATAAAGGTTTGCCGTTGGCTACGTAGAGACCCTGTCTTCATTTTTAGCAATCTATCCTGAGTTACTGCTTTTCCCCTTTTATTATTTCTGTAATGTTTTCATTTTTTCCCTAGCCACCTCACTTTGAAATGTTTTCAATAGTCACTTGCAGTATCATTACCACAATACCTTTTATTTATTTAGATGTCGCTAATGGCATGATATTTTAACTGTCAAGAAACCTGATATCTAGACTTTCTCCTACTACTTTGGTTTGAATGACACACAGGTTGCACATTCTGGATATATTTCTTAATGCTAAATAGTATCTAGCTCACTAGCTTTGCAGATCTAGCACAGAGGAAGAACTAGGTTTTGTTGAAGGAACAACCTCTTTCTATCAGTTGTACAAGGGTGTCATCTAGGCATTTTCTCAGGTCCTCAATTCAAAAATTTTTTATTATGAAGTAATAGCGGCATATGAATTACTCCTTAAACGCAAATTTTGAGAGTCTCAAAGTTGACTGGGAAACACGTACATTTCCATTTCCTCTTGTCCTTCAGAGCAATGAACAGTTTTTCTCCACTGAAGAACCTAATGAAGTAAAGATTAAAGCTCCCACAAACTTCTGTAGTGTCAAGTCTCAGTTGAAACTAGAAATGAATTGATCAAACAAGAAGATGGAAACATAAGCTCAACTTTCACAGAATAAATTTTTGTAGGTCAAACCTTTCCCTTACAGTCAACCATTGTTGCAGAAGACCTCAACCATAACAGCAACAGAAGCGATCATACTATTCAAGTTACTCGCTGCAAGTAGTCTCTGTCTTCTATCCCACACATCCTTGTCTCTGAATTGAAGAGACATGGATGTGATGGATGGGCCACTCAGTGGATAAGGAATTGGCTGGATGGTTACACTCAAAGAGTTGTGGACAATGGCTTGATGTCCAAGTGGAGACCAGTGATACGTGGCATTCCAGAGGGATCAGTATTAAGACTGGTTTTGTTTAACATTTTTGCTGGAGATGTGGACAGTGGGATTGAGTGCACCCTCAGCAAGTTTGCTGATTACACCAAGCTGTGTGGTGTGGTCGACATGCTGGAGGGAAGCGATGCCACCCAGAGGGACCTGGATGGGCTTGAGAGGTGGGCTAATGCCAACCTCATGAAATTCAACAAGGCCAAGTGCAAGGTCCTGCACGTGGGTTGAGGCAATCCCAAGCACAAATACAGACTGGGACAAGAATGGATTGAGAGCAGCCCTGAGAAGGACTTGATGGTGTTGGCTGATGAGAAGCTCAACATGACCCAGCAATATGTGCTCACAGCTCAGGAAGCCAACTGTGTCCTGGGCTGCATCAAAAGAAGAGTGACCAGCAGGCCAAGGGAGGTGATTCTGCACCTCTACTCTGCTCTCGAGAGACCCCACTGAGAGTACTGTATCCAGCTCTGGAGTCCTCAGCACAAGAAGGACATGGACCTGTTGGAGCAGGTCCAGAGGAGGGCCACGAAGAAGATCAGAGGGCTGGAGCACCTCCTGTATGAGGACAGGCTGAGAGAGTTGCAGTTGTTCAGCTTGGAGAAGAGAAGGCTCCGGGGAGATCTTCTAGCAGCCTTCCAGTCCATAAAGTGGGCCTGCGGGATAGATGGGGGTCACTCTTGATCAGGGAGTGTAGAGATAGGATGATAGGGGATAGACAGGGGTAATGGCTTTAAACTGAAAGAGGGTAGATTTAGATTAGATATTAGAAAGAAAATTTTCACTGTGAGGGTGCTGAGGCGCTGGAACAGGTTGCCCAGGGAAGTTCGGATGCCCTATCCCTGGAGGTGTTCAAGGCCAGGCTGAATGAGGCTTTGAGCAACTGGTCTAGTGGAGGGTGTCCCTGCCCATGGCAGGGGGGTTGGAACTCACTGATCTCTAAGGTCCTTTCCAACCCAATCCATCCTATGATTCTACGATTCTATGATTCTGTATTACCCCTGTTTTTTCATTTTAATTGTGAAAACATAAGTAGCACAAGGCTTCTCCCTGGCAACATATCTTCTCCCAATCATCATCTATGGACCACTGTATTCTGGCTTCCCATTTCAAATAAAGTCCACAAATACCATGGAGAAAGCGTGACATAGCACTGAACTGGTGTTCTTGCTTCTAGTACATTTCAAAATGGCCCAGTGTGACTCTTGGAAAAAATGTTATATGACAGTCTGCAAATACATCACTTTGCTCCTTATGGGTTTCAAAAGCATCTGACTTCTCAAGGGTATAGTAAAATTGTCCTCTGTTGACTTGGGATCTAAAGGAACTCATTTAGTCAGGAGGTCATGAAAACCTCCAAACTGACCAAGCCAGAGACTCCACTTTCCAATGGCTCTTAATTTATTGTTCAATACAGGAAGCCTAGACAAGAGAGGCCTGTTATGAATGACACAGTTGCAAGTGTTCAATGGTTCTGCTGGGAAATTTAGTTAAGCTTCTCTAGACATTAACTCTGTATTCCACGATGCTTTTCTTGCTGTGGAAATACTGGAAAACTTCAAGGGAAATTGAATCTGCTGACACACTAAAATACCAGAAAATTATTGCACTGTACCATAGCTCATCCTAATTAAATTGGCTTGGATTTTTAAAGTTCTCTTGACAGATTGTGCCAGCTCCTGTTCCTTGTCATCAGTTAAGTTTAGCTACCCAATAAATGCATCTTCCTTCATAAGAAATAATACCAATAGTTTGTTACTTTGCTTGAAATGGCCATTTTCTCTCTCAAAATTTCCATTTAAGGTGGAAGGCTAAATTATAGCAACATAAATCAGGCTTTGTTTCCTACAGTAAGCCTTTGCAATTAGATTTTTATTAATATGGAATTCTTTTTAGAAACTAATACTTATGGGCTTAGTTCATAAGGAATTTGGCATTAAAAGGATATGCTTATGACCCTGAGAATATGTATGAAATTGTCACTATTTACATGTATGTACATAGAGAGAGAAAGACTGTTTAGGATTCAATATATGTATTGCATATATTGCCTTCTATATGGAGAGACAGAGATGGGATTCAAATGACTAGAAGCTGAAATAGGAAATATGACATTTGAATATTTGATGTTAGCAGAAGTACTTTTTCTCATTTGCTTTACATATTTTCAAAGAAAATGCAAAAAATAAAAGAGACAGCTTGGTTAGAAAGTAGTGCTAGACAGTGGATGAAGTTTAAAGAGATATGTTTTTTCTGTTGCAACTGGATTGCTGTATATAAAAACAAAAAAAAAATGTCAATAACATCTTTTTCTGAACATATGGTGATGTAAGAAATGTTTCTTGGAGGTTTACAAGGCCACCTTTGAGAATTTGCATGAATGAAATAAATTAATGTTGTATAGAAATGTTAGGAATGCTTTCCCAGAAGAAAATACATTACAACTGAAAAGTGTCAGTCTTTTGTTTTCAGCAAAAATATAGAACATCAAGTAAGATGTGTTTTTTACCACAAATCTTCACTCACATATGTTCAGTTAAATACTGGGCAACTTCTTTGATTAACAGTTGTGGGTTCTTATCACAACCATTTATTATTCAAATAACATTATTATCAACATTAGTTTAAATATGGTCCCTGGTTTTGTGCACAATTTTATTCTTAAGTTGATTCATTATGATTTTGGCATCAGCTTGAAACAGGCCAGAGACACTGCTGGTGGCACAATCACCTACAAGAGATGATCATGCCCTGTAAATGAAGAGGTATTCTGTGTTTTGTCAAAGTCACAGGTATCAAATCAAAGAAGGTGCAGCAGCAGTCATGAAAAGATTGTATGGATGTTCTGCAAATTGTCCTTGGGCTAGAAGAATATGCCTATCCTATCATGCTGCATAGCCAATCAAGTTTTATCGCTGAGGAACTGTGAGTTGAGTTGCAGGGAAATGAGGGAATTGACATTAGTTATTTCTTTGAGGCACAACTTTAATTTGTGTATTTCTCCAAGAAATCTTTTGCAGTACCCTCTTTCCTCAACAGTTTCAATTGCAGCAAAAATGTCTTCTCATGCCATTTTCTCATAGCTCTTACGACTGAAGGAAATATGACAGACTAGCTTTCCTGCCACGATTTGTCTTGATGCTTTCCATACACTCCTTTAATCCAGAAGATTTTTGAAGTTACCATAAAATCCAATAAAATTAACCCCTACTTACTGACTAGAGTTTAAAAGACTCATGCTTAAAAGACTATCTGAATACTTGCTGTTCTTATGGGACTTAATTAAGAAAATGTAAATTTCATTCTTCTAGCCCTAATTTCAGAATGATGGTAAATAAAATCATTGCTGCCAGTCCCAGACTGTTGGGCTGTGAAATAGGAGCTGTGTTTTGTGTACTGTTATATATGTTAATGCATTTGTGTACACACTATAATTATTGCTAAATTTGGAATCTTCATCTTCACCAATAATCTTTTTAGGTTGAGTTGAGAAAGCACAGTCATTCTTGTGGGACTAATTTTAGGTTAAATATTAAAAATATATTCTGTTGCATTTCTTTCTGTCACCTCATGCCAGTTCTCACCATATATTTAAAAACAGTTTTACAGCTCATTACAGGAAAAAAGCATAAATCAAACTGTAGATTAATTGGTATGAGAGAAGAGGCCTTTTTCTACTCTTCATTGTCCCAGGCGGACAGGCATTGGCTTTTCCTACCAGCCTAAACTACCTAGGTGCACACTCAAGAGACATTGCAGAAAAGTGCTGCTCTCTGACAACATCTGCTCTGAGCCTCTCCTTCCATGCAACTGTCAACATGCGAACACATTAAAGACTTCTCTTCTTTTGATATGTGAGCATTGCCTTGGGATATGCTGGTCACATAATTTTCTCTCAGCAGATAGTGATTTCCTACCTTCTACCTTGTCCTGAGTTGGGATTTGTGAGGAAAGGAAAGGCTTGTCCTATTGCCTTTAAAGCCCAGTTTTCTGGGACTTGTGATGCATCTTTTATCAAAAGGGAAATATGACAAGCCTACTGAATATCATCTAAAATCTCTCCCCTGTCTTTCAAGGACCTCCAACCCACACAGCTTCTCTTCATGTGAAATGTATCTGCTGTCCTTAAGCTCATTTTCACCACTCTTTTGACACTTATTTTTCTGCAGTCTTCCTATTTCACCATGAAATAATGCTTCATCATTGACAGGAGACTATGAAAATGAGCACACAAGTGTTACAATCTTCCAGATAGCCAAAATCTTATGGTAATTCAAGACATCATATCAAGGTAGTACTAGAGGCAACAAGAAGGCAGGAGTTCACAGAAGTCCTGAGTGACTCTTCCACAACAGCCTGAATCAATGTATTTCCACCGAGGGATCCGAATGACTATCTGGTGTTGTAACTAGGTGAGGCCAGATCCTGCAACCTGGTAGGCTGCTGTAATGGGAAACGTATATCTGAGTATGAGAGAGATGTTTGAGTACTTTTCTATAGCTATCCAAAAAAAAAAAAAAAAAAAGCATAACCAGCTGTCTGGCATTGCAGGAGCTGTATGCCACTGTGAAGCATTTCTCTTTGTCAGGTTATGAACTCTTTAAGCTGACATTTAAACTGCATTTAGAAACAATTTTTCCTAACAGTAGTCCAGACAACGTTTTGAAGAGGTATCCATTGGACAGGCCTATACTGACCTCCTATAAAAGCCAAACCCATTCTATTAGGTACAAATTTTGACAAATGGAGAGAAACAGAGTCCAAGCCTGTGAAGGAGAAACTGTTGACTGAACTGCACCTAAGAGGTTTCAGGGAACAACTTCTAAAATGTGGTACCCCAGAGCAAGGACACCATTTGCCCCTGCCTCGGGTTAGCCTGGCTTCCACCAAATAGACACTGTGGTGCAAATTATAATAAATGTACTCAGGAGCTTAAAAGAGTAAGAAGAACTGGCATGCTGCATTCCCCAGTTAATGCTATCTGTGAGTATCTACATCTTATCTCTCAGTTTTATTAGTCAACTAATTTATTGGAAAGAAAGATGGATGACTGTGAGATCTAGTCAGCAGCCTCATTGTTTTGATATAACTCAGGCTATAGAAGGACTAAAAAATGTCAGGAACTATTGACCTTCTTGTTGCTCAAACAATTTATTTTCTTCAGTCTACAGGTCTTGCAGCCATGCAGGGGAGAAGCAGCAAAACATGTGTTTCTGATCTCACTGTAGCAGTACAGTAACCGTAGCTCATACAGCCGCCTGTCAAGAAAACATGCTGTTATTCTTCATGGAAAGACTGAAGATTTACATAACTTGTCTTTGTGCTGTGCTCATCGATTCCAGTTCATGGCTTCAATAGCTACGTCAGTTAGGACCCTTTGAAATGGTCAGCTGGAGGCAGCAGATATCCCCAAGTTCAATCAGACTGGAGCCAATCACACACATTTTGAGTCTCCAAAGTCAGTATGACTTCCTTGGTCTATGCTGTGCCACTGAAACAATTGTTTATTAATTGGACATAGCTGATCCTCCTCAGCTCCACAGTAGCTATGCTCTTAGTCCATCAAGGAATCAGGTGTCTCATGTGAAACTGCAAGCTGACTTGTTGATGGACACTGTCTATGGTGCGATGTAAGTCTGCCTGCTAGTTCTGATCAAACTGTGCCATTTGAAAAGAGAACAGAAACAATTTAGATAGCAAAAATCAAGTACTTCACAGAAGACTCCATCATCTGCATTCCCACTTTTATGTCAATGATTTGATAATCAGACTTTTTGTTCTAAACCACTTTCTCATGCAAAAATGTATAATCAATCATTTCTGGTCGCATTATTGGTGCCTTTAATACGCAGTTTACGTGAATAGTGTTATAGCCAGATGAAGGGAATAGCTGGCTTGAACTTCTAGGTCACTAATTCTTCACAGATTAGCACTGTCAGCACTGATGGATGAAGGGGGAGATCTATCAGAATGGATGTGAGGGGTTTCACTCCTTTGTAAATCATGCAGGACATCCCAGTGTAAACTAAGCCTCTGCCTGTCACAAAAGTTAAAGCATCACAAGCAGAGCAGTAACCCCCCAGTTAAATTGGCTTTTTGCTGCTGTTGATCAAATTTCTAATAATCCTTCCTACTTGTTTTGTCTAGTGCTGCATTAGTGATGAAAGGCCTTGGGGTTTACTAACAGAATGTAAAAGCAGAACAGAACAAAACAAAACAGTCCAGAAACTCATGAGCAGGGAAAAGAGCGTAATGCCTTTCTGTGTGATCTCATCAGTGCTCACCAGTCTGATGAAAGTCGTGTGGGTGCAGAGCTGTGCAACATTCTCCAGGAGTTACCTTGGTTTTTGCACTGGACACCAACAGAATGAGCAGTGATATAAAGCACTCTGGAGTTTCTGTCCTGGGAAACAAAAAAGGCATGCCCATCAATTTACAAACAATCTCCCTCTCTTTCTTACTAAAATAAAAAGAAAGATTTTATTTCATATCTCCAGTACAGGGACAAAAACCTTAAAACACCTAGTGGAGCAGTGGTGGTCAGTGGAATGGGAGTGTGGCTTCATTTATTTGTGTTTTATTTTCTTTTTATTTTTTTTTTTTTTTTTTTTTTTAATTAAGTGATCCCTCTTAACTCCCATGGTAGCAGACCTGCCTCCTTACAGGATTTTCACCTCAGTGTAGGATTTTCACTTAAGTTGCAGATCTGCCTATAAAGGCATTTATCCTCAGTATTTCTTAAGGGTGGTCCCCTTACATTTGGCAGAGACACACAACTCTAGCTTTTAAATTAAAGCTGACTGATGTATTTTTTGAGACTACTTCCTGTAGCTATATACATTTTACCTGCTATAGCAGGTCATTTCATCTTCTGAGAGGCTTTCTTCTCATCCCTGAAACAGTAATGCATTCTCATACACTGGAGCAGCTGGGTCAGGCTGAATTCCAGTAACAATTTGTCATTAAAAAAATGTATAAATGTATTAAAAAATATCCATGAGTTCTCTTCATCCATCAGAGGAAATCACAGTGAGAACGGCCTCTCATCCAGCAGGTCCTAGACTCTGTAAGACATGTCCAAATTTTGCTTTAAAAAACTACCAAATGGTGATTGTTAGCATTTATACCATGTAGTTTCAGTAATTTATAGTGAGATTGATAAAAGAAGGCAAAGAAGAGGTGACAGAAAGATCTTCCTTATTTAAGCCAGCCAGGGAAGTCTTGGAGGAGAGACAATTTCCTTCTGTGAATAAGATCTGAGTAAATAAGGGAACACAGATCATTGAATAAGCTTCCCCTTGGGAGGAAGAAAAGCTCTTTAAGCACAATAACTGGCTCTGAATAAATTTAGGCTGGAAATCATAAGTCTCCGACCAGCAGGGCAGTGATGTTCTAGAATAAGCTTCCAACTGGAGCTGAAGGAATAAGTGAGACAAGTAATTCCGAGGACAGAGCTAGATGATTATGAAGGCATTATCTATTGCATGGCCAGTGATGATCCAGGGACTGTCATTAAAGAAGGTCCTTCCAGCCCTATGTTCTTAGGACAAATGCCCTAAGAGCTGTCTCTACCAAGAAGGGCATTTCTCATTTAGCACTTTATTTTTATTTTTTTTTTATTGTCTTTTTTTTAATTGTCTTTTTTTTTTTTTCCAGTAGTCAGTAGCAAAATTTAACTGTTAAGTCTAAAGCACTCTCAGGGTAAAATAAGATAGGAGGTGGGCTGCACTTTCTCTTACTAATGCTAATTTTCTGCCAGAAAGACATTATTGATTTTGGTGGAATTCATCCTTGTCTGAGGATGTATGAGCAAAAAAAAGATCATAGAATCATAGAATGGTTTGGGTTGGAAAGGATCTTAGAGATCATCAAGTTCCAAAGCCCCTCCCATGGGCAGGGACACCTCCCACTACACCAGGTTGCTCAAAGCCTCATCCAGCCTGGCCTTGAACACCTCCAGGGATGGGGCATCCGCAGCTTCCCTGGGCAACCTGTTCCAGTGCCTCACCACCCTCACAGTAAAGAATTTCTTCCTTATATCTAGTCTAGATATGTACTCTTTCAGTTCAAATCCATTACCTGTCTTTCTGTTACTACATGGACTTGTAAAAAGTCCCTCCCCATCTCTCCTGTGGCCCCCTTCAGGTACTGGAAGGCCACTATAAGGCCCCCCTAGAGCCTTCTCTTCTCCAGGCTGAACAACCCCAACTCTCTCAGCCTGTCCTCATAGGGGAGGTACTCCAGCCCTCTGACCATCTTTGTGGCCCTCCTCTGGACTCACTCCAACAGGTCCATGTCTTTCCTGTGCTGAGGACTCCAGAGCTGAATGCAGTACTCCAGGTGGGGTCACTCAAGAGCAGAGTAAAGGGTGAGAATCACCTCCCTCGACCTGCTGGTCATGCTTCCTCGGATGCAGCCCAGGACACGGTTGGCTTTCTGGGCTGCAAAGTGCACATTGCTGGGTCATGTTGAGCTTCTCATGAACGAACACCTCCAAATCCTTCTCCTCAGGGCCACTCTCAATCCATTCTTGTCCCAATCTGTATTTGTGCTTGGGATTGCCCTGATCCAAGTGCAGGAGTTTGGACTTGGCCTTGTTGAACTTCATGAAGTTGGCATGGGCCCACCTCTCAAGCCTGTCAAGGTCCCTTTGGGTGGCATCCCTTCCCTCTAGAACGTTGCCTGCATCACACAGCCTGGTGTCATCAATGCTAAAGATACTAAAGGCTATTAAAACTTGACTGTTGTCTTAACAAATATCTGGGAAGGAGACAATAGGAGAAAGAAGATCTAAATTATCTCATTTTCAATAGTTGTTTCTTTTTATAACTTTCCTGAATTACTTCCCAAAGTATGTCTGGCCCAGGCTCCTCCTAATTGCCCCTTGGAAATCTGGGGACATGTGGCTGAATCAATTTTTAAAATATAACTGGTCATGTATTATGTGCTTGTAGCTCGATCTGCAATGAGAGAATGAAATTTCAGAGTGTCTTTTGACTCTGTGCACTGTTAAGTCTTGTCTTGATGACCCATTGATATGGTTTGCTGGTGGTTGAATAGATTATTAAATGTCTTTCAGCCTATGTTGTATAGGCACATCACTCATTACAGGCAATTCAGAAGCCATCAGTCCTGCAAACAGGGTCTAAATAATGAAGATTCTTCTTTTTCTGGTATGAATACAGAGAAAGAGAAATCATCATTCAGGCTCTTGTTCCAGCAAGAGGGTGGCACTTGAATTACTTGTAATCATGGTTTCTGAGAGCCATTAGACAAGAAGCTTATTAATTAGCTATGTCTTACAACTTGGGTTTCAACGGCCGTAGTTAAACTGTGGGCCAGAAAGCTCTGTGTGCAGAAAGATGTTTGTCCCAGTTCCCCACTTCTCATCTGATAAAGGGGGTTAATGGAGCACCTCATGGTTCTGCAGACCCAGTTTTCCTCCCAAAGGACAAAGAGATGGTTCATACCAAAGTCACCTTGGGCCAGTGTCAGGCTGGGATCAAGGTGTGCAGCCTCGATGCACAGGCTGAAGGGTACAGAATAGTGTAGACCCAACCAGCATCACCATGGAGATCTCACAGTTGTTTCCCTGACATTTGCTGGTATTTTCAATTCTTCATGAGTGGTGAACAGGAATGAAAAAGACAGGCATTCTACTTTACAGAAAGCAAAAAAGAAACATACAGCACACTTCAAATTAGCTGTTTAAGTGGCTATTTTTAAACCTTCACATTAGCTGTATAACATCTTTTTCCCAAGAAGTAAATCTCTTCTTATGTATTTTTGTATCATTTGGCACTATTCTGTGATTGTACTTAATAATAAATACCAGCAGGCATTTTATTCAGGCTTTACTTAGATACTAAATAGAGGCAATAGGACTTAAACATAAGAAAAAAACTGTTTTACTGTTCAAACACTGAAGCATGTTGCCCAGTGTGGCAGTGAAGTGTCCATCCCTGGAAACTCTCAGATTCTGACTGGGTATAGCCCTGGGTAACCAGCTCTAGTTTACCCTGCTTGATAGGGGTTTGGACTAGAAGATCTCTAGAAGTGCCTTCCAGCCTCAACAATTCTGTGATTCTGTGAAATCAAAGCCAACACATAAGAAGCCGTACCACCAGATGCTAACCTAGAAAGTACCAGGATTTCTTTTTGCTAATGTGAGTGGAAATTGAATAAGATCATGGGTGGTATGTAGCCTTGCCAGGAGATGTAAGATGTGCTTTGTTAGTAGTGTAATGTTAATAAAAGCATCCTTTCTGTGAGATCTATTTTTATTTTCAATAACTAATGGGCACTTCCCACTTTTTCTATTGAACTGCACACATTTTCTGTTACTGCTGTTTTCTGTATTTTTCTGTGACACAAATGTATACCAATAAATTTTGTTCTCTAAAGCAGACCACAGAGAATAGCAACTTACTTTAAGAGAAACAGTCACTTTTATCACTTAGAGGAGAAGCAAGTGCACAAGAGAGTGGTACATCATGCATGATAAGTTGATTTTATAAAATAATTAATAGAAGACTCAGAAAATATATTTGTGGCAATGTATCTGTATCAGAGTTGTACATTTTCCAGTCTTCTTTATTTCTTAGTGGATTTTCCACTGCAGCAGCAGGCAAAAATAAGAATTGCTTAAATAAATAGCTAATGAAAACTTAGCAGTCTTAAAAGCAATATAGGTTTATTAGGGTTTTTTTGTCAGAAAGATTAGTTGTAAGACATCTGTTGCTGTACTCTCTGCTACCTAAGAATGAAAACTTCTTTATTACTCGCTCATCTGATCTTAGAAATGATTCACAAAACATGTTTGATAAATAACAATAATTTCTGGGGCAACAAAATTAGACTTGGGCCATTGCTAGTTTTAAAACCAGAGTGTGTTAGAATAAGGTTGAGATAATTGCTCTGTCAGAGTGGTTTCCTTCTATTTTGGAGCACTCCTAATAGCTGGTCTTAAATTGTACCTTTTAGAATCCATAGCAAATTTCAAAGATATTTAGATCAAACTCAGGTCATGGCTATTATCTCTGTTTCACACCAGTCAAGCATCATAATAACTAGTATTGAGTGGTTGTTGCAGAGGTAGGGCATGAATTTTAGTGACATCTGAGCTCCCATGGGGTCTTATTGAAGTTCTCATATTTTTGATAGGCTATTCAAGCTCAAAGAACAGGCCAAAAATTGTGAATGTATTGTAAGTTTTTATATTCATAACTATAACATTAAAAACTAATACAAGTAAAATGTTTTCATAGAGGTAGATTCATCATACAGCAATGCTTGTGAGTACTGAGATGTTCTGGGCAGAACGATACAAGAAGGTACAGCATAGCTTGATATTTCTTTGTATTGTTTCCAGATTTATAAACATTTCCAAATTTCCGTGCACTGATAGCCCACCATGCGGTATTGCGGTCTTTAGCATATCACGCTACTTTACTCCAGCCAGGCTTATAGCGTGCATCACCATGGCAACTGTAAGTCAAATTAGGACACTTTGCATATGACTTTGAGTATGTTATGTTAGTGCTGTGTCAATGTCTTAAATTTCTCTGGTTTTACACCATGATAAATTCATTGTCTGCACAATGTATTTCATACTGTGGGGGCAGAATCAGGCCTTGTGTTTTTAAGTTTCAGGAGGGTGTTTTCAAGAAGCGATGGCTATACCTCAGAAGCTTTGGTGGGTTGGGAAGGTTTAGATAAACATCGTAACAATTTCTTAGACCATCTGAATCTCTCAAGCCTACAAAACCAGACAGGAAAGTTTTCAGGTTATAACGACTTACAAAATTTGCATCATTTCTGCCTCTTCCTAAAAATTCTACTCACATTTCCTTAGCTATAAAATATCTCTCAGCCACTGGACTGGCAAAGGTATAAGCAAAGAACGATTTTGAGGCACAGCCTTGATCTGCAACTGGAAGTTCCAGTAAGTGATATTTAAAGGGGTTTTTTTTGACACTTTAAAAGTTTCTGGTGGACTCAATTCTGGATTGTATAAAGCTCTTGTCTAGGGCACTGAGTTATTAGCAGTGGAGTGCAGTGTGACAAGGCAGCTAAAGAAATGGCTGAATGGAGGATTGAAGTACATCACTGTATTTGTTTCTATCTTTTGACTGGGACAAGCCAAAGAGGAATCTAGCTCAGGGTGAAAAAGAGGGGCTCTTGTCCTTGTTTCCCATGTACATAAGTATCACTCTGAGAGCCCAAATACAGCCATGTCCTCAGTTCACCACTTTTGAAAACACATGCACCAGCAGCTTGCAGATGATTTGCTAAAACTCTAGATTTTGCATATGTGCAGATATTATCTTTCTAGAAAATGCCAAAGGCCAGCCATGTACTGCATTTCTGCTCCATCAGTACTTTCAGGTCTCAAATACTCAAAGTAGCATTGTATTTTGCTCACACGGACATCAAGCCAGCACCTTCCAGAAGAAAATCTGCTTACTAGAATTCATACAACGTTTATGAGTTACATGTTGGGTTTGATGCAGTTCGTGTCAAAGGCTCCCACTGATATCTGCACAGAACTGTGGCATTACCATCTTTCTAAAACTATGGTCCGCTGCCGAGATGACCTAAAAACTTGTCTGTTACATGGTTTCCCCAAGGAAAAGAAAAACACAACAAAATGTTAGCATTACAGGTTACCCAGCAATACAAAAGCTTGAAGAATAAACTAGTACTTCGAATGGTGATTGGTACGGGATATATGTAGGGGTCTAGGAAGCTGGGCAACTTCCATTGTAACTATTTTTTCATTGATATAATGAACCACAGACCAATATCTTTGGGACTTTTTTTATGGTAAATAAATCAAGTACCCAACTGAACCTGTATTCAAAAAGGTAAGTAAAATTCACGCTCATTTCATGAAGCTTTTAAGCTCCTTTAAATAGTTCCTTGTAAAATCACCAAATTTTTTTTTGTGGGAAATAATGTGTTTCTTGTTCCTTGCACATTCTTTGCATGCAGAGACAGATCCTATGCATCAATTTAGCTTATTTTAGGAGAAAAGCTTATTACCTCCTATTATAGCCATTGTTAGTACATTATGAAAATAATGGCAGGTTAGCTGTTACAGGCATTTAAAAAGCCCCTGCCAGAAAAGCAGCATAAAGCTATGACAAACATTTTAAGTGTCCTCAACTAACTTGCAAGGTTCTAATAAATTGTTACTAAATGCCTAAAACTGAAGAACTGAGAGTAAAAATTCTACTGTTCTGCACCATGAGCTCATCTCTCTGAGCGATTATCTGAGCGATTAACTTTTTGTTTCATCAGCTGAAAGAACAACCCAGGACTCCCTGAATACTGTCTCCTTGCAAATTATCCCATTCCATGGCAGGTGATAGGAGAAATAAAACCACAATCCCCTTTGTCTCATCTTTATTACCGCAATCAGATAATTCTCTTTTTTTCTTCTATAATCAGAGCAGAGTGCCAATAAGAGAATATTCTGATGTCAGCAAATCGTTCCTAAATGGGGATCTGATAAGTGCTCTATTTGTATTCGATTTGTACATAAATGGTGCCATTTTTCAAGTACCGTACAGTGCACTCTACTTAATCAGGATGTGCTTAATCGGAAAAATCATTTAGTGGGACGTTGTTCAGGGATCCCTTTTAAGCCCAGTGATAATTAATAGCAATGAGTGCTGATTAATAGTAACCGTAATTCTACATACTGGGACACTTTCAAATTATTTTGTCTTGGTGATGCCTTTTGTCTCTCAGTCTCCTGGGGATTTGTTCTGTTTGCTTCCCTAAGAACAGTTTTCAGACCCTGCACTGGAAACAGAAGGATCAGTACCCAGCTCTCTGCTGCCTGTTCCCAGTACTCAATCAACTTCTTAGAAATGATGTTTCGGATTTCTCCCTACTGGAGCAGGTAACGCTGATAATACCGTCTGAAGTTGTTTGAAAAAGCATTCTTGCTAAACAATACTTGCTTTTACTTCTTGCTGCTTAGTGGTGTTCTAAAATTGTAATTTTTTAGGGCAATGTTTGTTGGGAAAAATATTATTTTCATAAGAAGAATTTACATATCCTACAATAAGGAGGTAACTGAATTTTGGCTTTTAGAGCAGGGGCACTGTGACCTAAAACCAGGCAACACTGAGACACCTACATGCATCCACTTAGTAAAAGTAGCATCCCTCCCTACAAATACTCCATGACTTTCTGTTTAGAAGGGCTCTGCAAGGAAAAGAACACACACACCTCCTGCAGAGACATGCAAAGGCTGGGCTGAGCTTCCCTTTGTTATGTTCTATTCTAGCAGATCATCAGTGATCACCACAGCACTTTCCAACCTGTCAAAGCTGCCCCAGACAGCCAAAAGGCTACCTCAACAGTTGACCATGTGCATAGCAAAATACAAGTGTGGGACGGTGGTGGTGACGTGAGCATACTATTTGTTTTATTGGAGCCTCCTGACTTTCTTCTAAAGCAAAGAGTGTAAGAGCTTTTTTTTTTTTTATAAAAGTGTTCTATCACAACACAGGTTTTGATTTCCTTCCACATTTCTAACTGAAAAAAAAAAACCACAAAATTAACTTATTTTAAAATACCTTGCTTTAGGTATTACTGCAACTTCAGGAACTGCATGAGAAGAACACCTCTCTCCATGCTGGTGGGCTGCTATGGGTTTCCTCAGCTCACCTGCAGAGTTCACTTCTGATTTTCAGCACCCACTGTGCACTTTCACAATCACACAGCACACTGAGAGAACGGTGTCCATCCATCAACCAATTAATGCAAGATGCTATTATGAGGTGTTCTTGTATATGCAGAACATTAAAAAATACACAAAGTTTAAGCATGATCTGGAAATGGAAACAGAGTTTTATTCACTTCATTAAATAAAGATGCCAACAGCATAGGGACTAATCATTGTATAGCTACCTTGTACAGCCAGTGGAGAGAAGGAGGCAGTGGCATGCCCCTCATATGAATAATTAAGATAAGAATTCAAGACCAATTTTTTCTCAACGTATTGTTTTATCTCAGTGCTTTGCACAGCCTGAAAATTCATCTGAGAAAAGAGCTCTGGTGTAGCATCTACACACAACAAATGAAATTGTATTACTGTGTTTCAACTATACTGACTGTAATATGGTGACAGAATTTGGAATCCACCCTCTGAGATCGCTGCTCATTATTTCATCTCCTACAGCAGAAGTTTTCACACCACTAATCAGCACCTAGGTTGGTCATACCTTCTAAAAGATACCCATACCAGGTGACTTCAAGGTAAAACCCCAAGCTAACAAAAACACACTCAAGGAACACACAAAAAATAATTTCTCAGAACAGGACTGTCAAACCTAGCAGTGTCTCTGTGCTGCCAAAAAGCTTCATTGCAGTTTAATTCTGGGTTCTGGTATTCTGATTGCTCACAGTGCAGGGAAGTTAGTTCATTTCCAGGCTCTTATTTAAATCTCTGTCCAAAACAAACCCTGATAAGGTTCTGGGAATAGCTCTGTCCAGGAGCTCCTCCTTACCAGGCGTTATGGCTGACACTGTTCTGTGTTTGGCTATCTCAGCCATGTCTGGGTATGCAAGTCAGGTTCATGCCAAAAACTACTTGTCTGTTGAGCTGCAATGCATTCCTCACATTATTAGTTGAAAGAGCCCATAAGAGTAATATTTATGTCGATGGGAAGCAAAGGTCTTGGAGGAGACACAGAGTTGGATGCTGTGTAGTGAGGCCAGCTTGCTCTAGAGAAGTGAAGACCCAAGCCATCCTGCTATATCTTGGTCTGGGGTCCAGAGGCAATGTCCCAGAAAAACTGCATTTAGTCCTGCATTGCAATACTTTCTTCAGACATCTAACACACTGACAGTAACCTACACAAGAGTATGGGCTTCAGTGGAGATGCTAGAATTACATTATTGGTTTTGCAAATCTTCTTTTTTTTTTTCACCCCAAGGCAACTTGTGTGAGCCTGGGTACCCTGTTTTGGTGACTCTTTAAGCATGGTAGCAGAAAGTCATCAGGCTTCAGGAAGTATCTCCTAAAGAACACCAAAATGCAGTTTCCTGAGAAAGAAAGAGAGAGAGAACTCACCCAGTAATAATGAAAATACTTGTGTTGTTCCTGAAAAAATGACTGAGTGACAATGCAAAGAATATTTTTCCTTTAGTTAAGGTGAGCTGTAGGAATAATTAGTAGTCATTAAGGGTTTACTAGTGGTGATTTATTAATTTTGGACAAATTGTTGGCTTTAGTAAAAAGAAAATAATTTTTGCCATAGACTTCAAAGGAGGCAGGATTTCATCCTTCCTATTCTTCAGCAATAGATAAGATTTTAAAGGGGGAGAATCATCTTACCTAACCAATATTTATGTTTGAGCTAAATTCCTTCTGCTGTTAAGTCAGAAATAAGCATTTCTAAGATGAAATCAACCTGACCTATTTTAGATGTCTATTTTTTAGATGTCTATCTTTAGAAAGATTAATCACAACCTAGAAATGACCATTTCATTCCATTTCCAATAAAGGGAGCATAAACTCCTAGCACAGATATAAGCATCTGCATTCAAATGAATCTCATTCCAGGATGTCTGTCTAAATACATTTACAGTTTCATTTCTCTGAGTGTGCAGTAAAGGAAATCCTGGTGAAATTAACCTCTACTTTTTTAATGTTTGGTTATATACATCTTTTCTCATGATATTCTAATTTTGTCTTATTAGTCAGAAAAAGAATGTGAAAAATGTTTTTAATGGGTTTAAAATGTGTTTTTAAATTATACATAGATGCTGTATATTCAATAAACCAATAGACTAACCCAAAACACTATTAGAAATATTATAATATATATAAAAAACTAAAATATGAATATTAATGTGTTTACCAATGTCAGGATGTGCATTCATGGTTGCTACATTTTCCATGCAATCACTTGAATGCCTGTGCTTTACAGACCCAGTTCACCTACTGTTTATGCTGTCAGAAGCTGTATATGCTCCATGAAATATTTTATGTGGTAAATGGCTTTAAAGTTCTGCTAAATGTATACTCAATAAAGACTGTACAGATGAACAAAGGCAGAAAGTTTGGCTTTGCTTTATGATGTATATTAAGTTGCATTAAAGATGTGCTGGACTAGCTGAACCATACTTCTGTTTTCCATAGTTTTGACAGAAATGTACCACACCTACAGGGAGGAAAGCAAAGAAGGAAGGACTATATTCTTGCTGGAAGAGGTACATTTTTCCTTACTGGACGGTATGATAGGCTTCCAGTTCAATATATGGCCAATTACTAATACATCACTTGCATTACTGAGTGCAGTCGATTGCATTGCCTCTTTTAACATCCTCTTAATGTACATGACACTGGCCTTGGTGCATTCCTAATGAATTGGTGGAGTTCCTTCTCACTTATGTTGTCTCCAACCAAAAGTCAATTAAGAATTCTGTTCTTGCTTTCACATGAAGGTTTTAATCAAATTCTTTACAGTAAAAATCCCTTTTGGAAAAAAATATGTGCAGTTACCTTATCAGCAGTTTCTTACAGCAATGCCTACCAGTTGTGTTCTTTTTAGTAAAAGAACAAAAAATCTCTGTTTGGAAGGAAGACTAGAGAAAGTGTTTGTTCTTTAACATATTTACATTCCGAATTTCATCATTCTCTGAGTTATTCATTTGTTTGATTCAGTTTCACATGGCCTCACAGCAAGGTTTTCCATACAAAAATTACCCATTTGGAAGCAATGATTTTAAGGTCTCCAGTACTTTATGTGACAAACTCTAAATGCAGAGTAAATTCAGATGATTGACAAAGAGAAGAGGGAGTGAAGAGAAGCACTGCTGTTTTACAGCACTGCCAAAGCCTCTCAGATACAAAGGCAAAAGTGTTTTCGAAAAACTCTTTAAAATTCTCTTGGAAGGATCTTTTGTTTCTGAAAGCTGTCAGGACTGCTAAAAAGGTATTTCTGGAGCAATAACCAAAAAAAGAGTTTTTAAAGGTTGGAGCTTTGTAAACTTTTAAAAAACAAGACCTGAAAATTTTCCATTTCAAGTGCTATTTCATTCTAACCACAGTCTTTAGACACAGCCTTATGCAGAATGTAGCAGCAGAAAACACCCTGCCCACAGTTTGGCCTCGATCGCCTAGTGAAAGAGGGGAGTTTGGAGGAATGGAGGCTGCAGAAGGAGAGCTGTGCAAGGCCAGGAGAACAGGTCTGTGTTGACTTCTTGGAGGAAGCCTTGAAGACCAGGCTTGTCTGCTGTGCGATCGGGAGTCTGAGGGTACGTAACATGGCAGAAGTGCTCCATCAGGTGAGCCGGCAGCCTCAGCGCCACCCATAGCTCATTGTTTGCTGACCTTATTGCCTTCTGGAAAATCTTCTTTCAGAGCAATAAAGAAGACAACTATGAGTTTCTCATGCACCTAGGCACACAGTAAAAAATCAAGGGAATTTGATACACCTCCCCTTTGCCAATAAAAGCAATTTTTATTGTTTGGGGCTTGCAAAACTTAATCCTGCTACCTCTCAAGTACTGCCAAGGGGAGCCTTCCTTCCAAGCCAGCTTGAGTCTCTCTGATGGTAGCAGGACATCTGCCTGTCACCCAGGTAGAGGCAGAGGAATACATGGAGCAGCATGGAGACTTCTTCTTACCCATTAACTGATCTGCACTGTCTTAGTTCTGGCAGGAGCAGCAGCAGGAAGAAAAGCCTTTGTCAATCCAGTGGAAGGGATGGCCAGACCCTGGTTATAAAAATGTGTGACGACAGAGTTTACCCTCTGGCTGAGGCATGTAATTAAAGCTTTATTGGCTATGCTAAAAATAGCAGGGAGGAGTTGATGCATTTTATACTAAGCCACTGTGTGGTTACCAGCTGAGTATAACTCCCTGAGGACCAAATACTGTTTGGGTTTTTTTTTTTTCATGTGGAATTAACCATTCTTTTAATTGTTAACCTTGAATATGGCTGTGAAATGGTTCCATATTCAGAGATTCATTTGTGTAAATCACACCTTGACTACCAAAACAGATCCTTCACCATAGAGCTTGTAATAGGGGGTAAGACAAAGCAAAAGAACAAGAATATAAAGCACGAAGGTGGGCTTTTTAGTCTGCAGGCTTCATTTGTCTCCCAGTCTAGGTGAAATGCGAAAGTCCAACTTTGTGTTAATGAGATGTTGATCTATAACAGTATTGCAGAGGGGCAAAAACTCATGCCCCAATTATTGCCAAAGCACTTGGCTTCCCTAAAGCAAGTGAGGGTCTCTGTATCATGAAGTAAACAATCTGAAAAACAAGGAGTAGGTGCCTTCCTCAGCTCAGCCCTACCCAGGGTTTCCCCTCATTTCCTCTGTAAGGTTAGTGGTATTACAAATCTGCAACTCCAAAGCAGCCAAGCAGCTGGTAAGGCATTTGGCTGCCCTGCTCAGGGAAGATGGCCTCAAGACAGCCCTGGATGCATCCAACACAGCCTGCTCTTCCCTGCTGAGGAGCAGCAGAAGCGAGCAGCTAAGACCCGGCACTATGCAGATTTTCTTGACTGGAAAGTTTTTATGATGATGAAGGATAGGAAGCTCATCAAAGGATGAGTGAATATTTTACTTGCCTCCCTTCAGAGACAGGGAATGTGTTAGTGTGGCAATTTGCCTGTTCCTGTATCTAAACTGTTCCATAAAAATATTGGATTTATTCTCTTTGAGTCTACTGTAATGTATGGCACTCAGCAGAGCTCAAATCTCCCTGGAAACACTCTGGATTTTCCTGGCCCACCGCCAAGAATGGTGTGTGTGCAGGGGGACAAATTAGTAGAAGGTTTTGGGGGGAAAAAAACCTTCAGAATTACCTGTGTCTATGTGGAAACTTGACAGATAACTCTCCTTTGGTATCTAAGTAACGTGGGCAGAGTTAGGGAGCAGAGATAAGCAGCAGGAGGGAGAAAGTTACAACAAAGCATCCAATGAGAGTCCCTGTTCTGTTTCAGAAACCTTTTAGATTGTCCCCACGAGATTCAACGACAGGCTTTTATAATGTTCTTGTCCCTGCAGCCTATGCTTTATATCACATAATCTGGGAAGTGAAAGTTGACTGGAAAAGCCCAAGCCCCATTTCTCAACTCAATGAGACCAGTGAAATCTATGTGGGTGTCTTTTTTTTTTCCGCATTTCAAACCATGGCATATTTTTTGCATATTATCAAGTCTATGAGAGGCAGAAGATCATATTATTCAGATCCACACCACAGTTGTCTCAGCAAAGCTGATGCCTATGCCAGGAAATGTTTATTTTTCACTCCCCCTGTTTACCTGTCAAGAAGGAACAAAGAAAAAATTCTTGGCAGTGTAAGGGGCACCCAGGGCCTGAAAGGGAGAGTCATGCCCTGGCTCAGCCTGTGAACATAAGCCAACACTATAGAGAGGTAATTACATTTTGGGAGCTCACCAGACTGTGCATTATTATACTCTGAGAAGGATTACTGCCTTGTATGAACAATACTGTGATGCAATGGTAAGTGCATATTGTATGCCTCAAACCTACAATCCAGGCTGAATGACAGACCCCTCCCTAGACCACCCTGCCTGCTGCACAGACTAGCTGTCCCCATGGGAAGAAAGTCCTGCATGAATCAGCTTCCCATAGAGACCTCACTTGTTCAGAGACAGGTACAAATGTAGTTTTATATCATCCAGAAGATGGAGAAGTGAAGACCTGCTAGTCAGATAAATGGTATTTTGGATGTGAGAGAGAGAAATACATTGCTTGTACCACCTGTCCTCAGCCATCCCTTCCAGTTTCTCCCTTCCCACCTCTTCCTCATCCAAGAGACCCACACAACGGTTCTGGGATCCAGAGCAGCTTTCTGTTAAGCCTGACACACCAAACAAGCAGCAGAACATTGCACAGCCTGTGGATATGGGCACAATGCACAGAGCCATACCCCCTGTTGACTTTTTTCATGAATGTGTAATGCTGGCTCGTGGTCAGCTTGCCCATCAGGACTCCCAAGGCCTCCTCTGCAAAGCCACTTCCTAACCAGTCAGTCCAGACCCTGTACTGGTGCAAGGAGTTGTTTCTCCCCAAGTACAGGATTTAGTATTACCCTTTGTTGGTCAAGAGGTTTCTGTTGGCTTGTTTCTCCAGCCTGTCAAGGTCCCTGTACATAGCAGATGGTGCAATTGAAAATGCCAGAGCCTACCCCTTCACAGAAACATCTTTTGCCATGGGAGACAAGACTTTAGAGGGGTGACAGAGCATAAAGTACAGCAGTCAGGGAGGCACAGGCAATAGGTGAATACAGTAGGGACAGAACTACAAGGCAGGAGTGAAAAAGCAGGAGGAGAGGAGA
>NW_010118420.1:0-47278 GCF_000699245.1 Pterocles gutturalis | reverse complement strand
AGAAAGGGAGGGAGGAAGGGAGAGGAGAGGAGAGGAGAGGAGAGGAGAGGAAAAAAATCCTTCCGGCATAGGAGTATGAAATCTCAGTTAGGACAGACACAGCTTCCCTGTCAGACATGCAGGAATAATGAGGAGTAAAGAGGAAGTAACTCTTTCCATTGGTGGGGCTTGATATAGAAAAATAAATTCTGTTTTTTGACAGAGTTACTTAAGCCATCTAAATCTATATAAACACGATTTAAGGACATCCATTTAAATATACTGGCGTTATTTGTGTGTTCACAGGCCTTCAGAATTAACTTTGGTTAAATACCCCAGTTAGACTGGGCTTTTAAAACAGAAAAAAAGCAAACACATGCCCCAAGCATTCCTTTTGATTGAGATCTGAGTGTTCAGTTCTAGGACACCTCTAAAAACCCTCACCTCAGCACAGCCAGCCCTGGCCAGCTGACCGATCGGCTGCTCCGTCCTTGGGCAGCAGCCTTCAAGGAACACCTTTGCCAGGGGTGTTTGTATAAAATACTGCCTTAGTTTTCAATAAGAACGGTTCCAGGGAGAAGTTGTGGGCAAGCTTTTGACTTAAAAAAGAAAGTGCAGTTCTTTGACAGATGATTTGGGTAATTAAAGATGGCAGGGTCTTAAAGTGGAAGGGGGGGGGTTAAGTGCCAAAAAGTAAATAGAAATCTGAATGGCAAAGTGTAGGTGACATATAAGCTTTAATGAATGCTGTGTTGAGTAAAGCATCTAGATTAATATCAAGAAAAAACACTCTTTGCCCAGTCAGCACGTATCAGATGCCCTATAGCAGTCTTAGGTGTCACAGACCATTGAGAAAACAAAAAACAATGAACCTAAAAAAAAAGTGTGTTCTCAATTATTCATGTTTATCTTGATAAACATGACAAAATTTTTATCTTACAGAGAAAATTCTTGCTTCTAAAAAGAAACTTAAAAAGAACCATGACCTTTCTTGGCATGTATCAGCAAAATGGTTAAACCAATAGGTATAATACCACACATGAATGGCATTTAAATATCTGTTGCATCCACAAGGATTTCAGGATACAGAGCTTCACTGTTGTTTAGGGACTGCTTTGGAAGTATGGATTTAGGCCACTTGTGACTATAAACATTTAAAAATATAATAGTTTGCATATGTTGTGATGACAGACTGCAGCAAAAGCTGGACAAGTATTGGAAAGTTTTTTTACTCTGAATAATACTACACTGTGAAAAGGTTCAGAATGAAGTCATTACTAAAATAAAGAAGCAAGTAGAAATTGTATGTGATGGATGCACACGCATTACAGTCAGCCATTAATGGCTGAATAAGTCGCTATGATGGCTAAAGTGGATTTAAGCATAATGATACGTTGCAGTGGTGATTTGTGGTGAATTCTCTGATGCTTTTAAATTAGTAAATCAAAAGAAATAAATACATGCTCCAATTTCTAAAAAAAAAAAAAAAAGAAAAAAAAGCTTGCCTGGTTTATCGTGCTTGTGTGTGTGAGCAAAAGAAATCCAAAAATGGATCTACACAAATACATGTTATAGCTGGTGCCTCTATAAGTAATAAGTGACATTTCCATAGTATTGAAAAAGAAGAGAAATGTAAACAAATACCAGTAAAATGGCTTATAACTTCACCCTACACTGGTAATAGAAGTATTGATCCATACTACAACATCAGTCAGTACCTCTCAATAGGGTTTGAAGGATTTCCTTTAAATATGTGGTATGTTTCCTGTTATTTAGTTCAGATAAATCATGCACAGTAATTTTGTCAAATACCTTTTCAAAGAACCAAAGTTAAATGAACAACTGGAAATTTAGAGAATGTGACTGAACAATGGCTTTCTTCAACACTGAAAAGTGTCTGGGAGAAAAATGACGACATCTCCTCAAACAGCTATTTTGGAAATAAAGGCTAGAGCCTGGAAAGTACTGCTGACTCATCCTGTCTCACTGGGTTTCACAGACACTTAACACCTTTGAGGCCTGGGCCCAAAAGCGTGGCTGGTCCCTCAGCTTGTGTTCAGGAATCAAAGCAGTAGCTTTCTACAAGTGCGTGCTTGGTACTTGACATCAAATTTTCGTTTTAACGTCAAGTCTGTGCACTTGCATTTTATCTGCAATAAGCTTAAAAACCCTCTTAAAGCAGAAGCTCTAGAGAGAGGGAGAGTTAAGAGGGAAGAAGGAGCTAGATTAAGAAGAAAATATTTTATGAGTTATGCAAGGAAGAATTCAGTGTCCTACACCTTCAGCCAGCATAAACCATTGTTGTTCCAGTGGTAACAAAGGAGCTGTCAAACTAAAGCTGTTCAGAGTCCAGCCCTTTCTTTTTGTGACATCCTTTCTCCCTTAAAAGAGCGATACTGTACCTGAAGGTAGAGACCTACAGGGCAGATGCTGGGGTTTTACTGTTACAATGTACCTACTTCATGCTACATCCCAGTCAAATTTCCTGTATAAAGTCTGTTTATTTGGCCCAGAAAGATCACCATAATGTGAGGGGAAATTGTGGCAATTCAAAAGAGCTGGCAGTGCCTGTTTTCCTGCCCTTCTGCTCACTGCTGGCGTGTGGGGTGGGAAATGGACAAAGGGAAAGGGCAATGCTTGTACTGGGCATATGCTGCAGCAATCACCAGCCTGTGCTTCTGTAAGCGTAAGGCCACCAGCCATCAAAGCCAAGCCAAAGTACTTCTTTTTATCACCAGCTCCTGCCTTATGAAGGTGTTCCTCATGCCTGGAGGATTTCTAAAGGAGAACTTCATGCCCATTCCCCTAATACATCCTGTCCAGTGAATATGTGAGGATTTCACTCAAGAGATTCATATGCAGCCGCAAGTGGTGTTTTACCAATTAGCATTATAGTGCTGGGTTTAAATAGCTTCTGTTGTTTACAGATGGGCTGTCAAGACTGTCACTGGTGTATGACTATTTTTAATAGGAGCATAATCAATTAAATTGACTACATGTGTTCAAAACTGCCATGAGAAGCCTATTATACAAATACAGTACATTAGAGAAACCCCTTTACAGGAGTTACTCATTGAGAACCAAAATAAAATGCAGAGTACCATGTGCCACGAGGACATTATTCATTCATGATGACATGACTTTGCCTTTGATGAACTCTACACTGTACAAAGGGAGCCACTGAATAGTTACATGTGGCGGCACAGTAGGGACTGGTGCCGACAGTGAAAATATAGTAACCACTAAAAAGTATCTCAACTGAAACTGCATCTGTCACACACAGCCTTGGTGGGATTGGCAGAAACTCTAGGAGAAAGAAAATACTTTGGCTTTACTAGACCATCTGTGGGAGCCATGTGTTTTGCAATAGCTGATTTTTAGTCAGAGTCAGAAATCTCTGTCAAGTACAAATGCTTAAGGCAGCCAACACAGAGACAAGGCAGCAACTTTGGGATTGGCATCATGGGGTAGCATGGTGCAGCTGGAATATGCTCTGTTGAGACTCCTAACGCCCAGACATTTTGGATGTTTTCAGGTGGAATCAGGGTCCCTTTCTTCCCCACCATGGCCAGATATTTTAGGGATTGATTCTGTTGGCCTTTTTCCTCCAAACATGTGAATGGATTAAGACAATTAACTAGAAGAAAACATAAATATGAATGAACTAGAGAGAGAGAGAGAGATTGCACTAATGTACAATGTAAAACCTCAATTTAAACTCTGATTAGCCAAAACTTACGTGTTGTCTCACTGTGGGGCAGAAGTTGACTGAAATGTCCCTATTATAACGTGCCCTTCCAAAGGAAGGCTAGATGTGGGGAGGAAGGATGGAGAAAGAGGAATAGTGTATATGAAGAGTTTGTCCTGACATGCCACTGGGACTTATTATTCATTGCAGACCTGAGAGCAGGAAAATGCTCCTTGGTCTCCAAGTGTATTGGTATCTAGAGCCAAGCCTATGTTCCACTGTTGCAGAGATCCTCCAGTGTACACACAAGACCCTCTCACTCAGCACCAAGCCCACTACACTGCAACTGGGCAGACCATGATCTCCCATGGGCCTGACTCTCCTTTGCTCTTCCTGGAGAGCACGGAGTTTACAATCGACACATCATTTGTCACAAAGTGCTGCTGTGAAGGTACCTAGCAGATACTTCCTCTGCAGGCTGGAGGCTGCTGAAAGCACACACAGCGATTTTCCTCGGTGTGCTGTCATTCAAAATCAGCTAAGTAATCCAAGTGAGAGCTCTGCGTCTGTGGCTGATTTAGAAGTAGTTCCTAGTGAATATTCTAAATCCAGCCCATTTTTATTTCATATATAGGTGTCTACCCATTTCTTGATATTTTCTGGTCCTTGAATGATCAAGCAGGGCTCTTCAAAGCTCTTTGGCTGTGCCAGACCTTATTAATACAAGGCCCCTTTTTCTTTATTAGGCTGCAATGCTCACTTAAAACATAGTGGTTCTGAGCTCACTCCTGTCATTGGTTTAAATCACTGGAATATCTGAGAGACAGAAACACAGCCTCCAAAAATAATGGAAGTGGACATGCCTCGAAAGCTAAGCAAATCTTCACAGGAAGTGTGTCTCAATTTCCCCTTCAGATGTGGCTGTAAACGTGGTCTCCAAAGTTCAACATTTTCCAGAGTATCACATAGATCATGTGCCCACTTCGCTGTCAAATAAGCCATACCACAAGGGCTATGAGTGAAGATTTAGAGATTAGTCACAAGGGAGGTCCCAGACACTGTGCTTAGTAAAGAAGATAAAAATGGATCTTGCTTCATGTGCTAAAAATGGCCAAAACTTTACCTTCAGGAAATCAAGCTAAGACATTAACAAAGTCTACTGATTCTATCATATGTATGCACCTGCCAGTAATCACCACCTCTGTTTTACTTGGATGTATACCAAGACATCTAGCTTTCATCCAGAATATAAGGGTAATGGAATGGAAATTAGGAAAGCTCCCTTAATATAGGTTAGAGCAATTCCAGACAGGATAATAACTAAATCTTGTAGACATGTGCAAATGCAGAAAGGAGATTATATCAGTTATGCATATGAGTAATTTAATATGGAACAAAATATGTGAGCAAGCAATTGTGGGGAAGATGAAAAGTTACATTGCATAAAAGTGCCCAGCATTACTTTGTGAATTAGCAATGCTGTGTGTCATTCAACTGTCGGAAAGAATCAAGAATGTCACTGTGACAAATTCTTCATATGACATTACAGAAGGTTCTGCTGTGCTTGAGATTAATTCAGCTGGATTCTAGTGAGCATTAGCAATAGAGCAGCAAGAGATTTGCAGGGAAAGAACCATTCAGAAATTTACCTTAAATATGAAATAGCTATTCCAATGCAGAATCTTGGACATGAATAATCCCAAATCTATATCAGAAAGCCTGTATTTGAAAGCAAAAAAAAATAACATGTGCAGAATTCATATATTTAAATTTCAGTGTTGCTTTTTGGTTTCAATAAGCACTATTCAATGGTAGAAGACAAAATAATCAGAACCTCCTACTGCTCACTAGTAGGAGAGAAGCAAATGCATTTTCTTCCTGAGGTTATGAAATGTGTAAAAGTGGGTGCACTTGTGAAACATGTTAAATTTTACTCCTAAAGGCTTTCCTTTATATCATTTAAAGAATTAAAACCAAAAAGAATTGCCGTAGTACTACAACAGGGAATATTATTAGAATTAAAAATATGCCATCCAAAATCTACAAGCATGGAAAAATCTCAGTTGCATTCAACTGTTGACAAGAGATGGAGGGGAATTATCAAAGTGTTCTTTTTTTTCCCCCAATCATTCCTACTTTAAGTGTTTTCAGCCATGAATGAAAGTGGAATCTCATGGAAGTCCTGTAAAAATATTCAATGGTGGTGGTCTTTTTGAAATGGAGTGAGCCGCATTCTGCTCTCAGTTTCAACCTTGTAATTTCAGGATAATGTTGCTGAAAATGGTAATTTTTTTTCTGGATTTAAATGAATGGACGCATACGAACAGAGCAAACCTTGACCCAGGAGATTTGAATAACTGTGTGAGTATTCTGGGAAGCAAGATATTGGAAACATCGGCTGTCAACGTTAAGACATGACTTTTGGCATCATAGTACATCATTATTCAGTGCCTCTGAGACAGTCCAGAAATGAAAGTTACGATAATGATAATTCATTAAAATAAAGTGACAAAGCCATATAAAATAGTGGTAAATATTTTGCAGCAAATGCAGTCTCTTAAAGTTGTTCAGCTCAATTTGTCCATGGTAAATATAAAGGTCAAGGGAGAGTTGAAACACTTCCACTAACTGGCAGTATTTCCTGCAGTGTATAGTCTCACCGCTTATCAAATATGAATAGACGTTGTAGATTCCAACTGAGGTGATATTCTTTCTCTGGAGTGATTGCCACTGCATCTATTCCCTAAAGCAAATCAATTAATTTCTTAAGTGTTAGTGGCTTTTTATCTAAAATTTGTTGTCTGTTTAGGCACAAGGACAGAAGAATGTCTTTATTTTTATTTGTTCTGTTATCTAGCTAATGCCTTTATTCACTTGTAAATGTCAGTCATGACCCTTTCTTTTACCGAAGAGACCAATCAAGGATACAGTCACTAATGAAGATGATCTTTTATTATCTGAGCTGTCTGGTTACATTACAGCTGAAAATGTAGTTTCAGTTTTAGAGTCTGTGTCGGGGATAAATTGCACAACAAAACAGCAGCTGTCATTTTGAACTATAGTTTTAGAAGAGGTCTTTATCCAGCCTCTGTTTTAATCGGCATAATAATTAAAGTCACTAATTCACCTGTTCAATCAGGTACTGCTGAGCCTACAAAAATAGAGACTGGGGGGGTGTTATTGATTAGAGAGTGTCTTTCCTTAAACTCTCCAAGGCAGAATGAGACATTTCCTTAATAACTACCTATCTTTTTCATAAAGCTTTTCCTACTGTGTTTTGGGGCTCTGTCAGGCCTGTGTCCACTCATAAAATCCTACCTCAGCTAGAACTAATTTCACTCTAAACTCTGAAATGTACCTATTGTTGGTGAAATACAGAGGGGTGCCTGAAATAAATCCATTCTAGCAGCTAGGGTTTTGCCTGATAATGATGAAGATTATGACCATATGGTGCATCCGGATTGTATGTGGAAACAGTATTAATTCCAGAAAATCAGTGTTATGCCCTGATCACTGTAACTGTTAGAAAAAAAAAATATACATGCATAAATTTACAGTAGCTGGAGGCAGCAGCTTCCCAGTTGATGAGTAATGTGATTATTTCAGTAAGGGGAAGATGGACAGTCCTCCTGTCAATCAAAACTGAAATCAGGGTGTTTGTGACCACGCAGTAATCTGAATCACAAATCGAATAGAATTATGTCTGGTTTTGATATGCTGTGGGAGTGGTCAGAACTGCTAACTTTTAAAAGTCTCCATGTTAACTGTTACAAAGTCAAGTTTTGCATGGTAAAACTGAGTTGAACCACGTGTTGTTAAGAAATTACCCTTTTTTAGAATTGCAGCAGGTAGGCAAGACCCTTATTCTACTGATGATATGAGGATGGACAATACTTGGTAGATACATGAGCATGAAATGTCCATTTCATCAAGAGGGCTACTGCACATTCTGAAAAAGAAAAGATGTAGGACTCATCTTTCTGAAGCTTCTGTGCATATACAGAAGCACCTCAAAATGAGCCTTTTAACCACCACGGATGGACTTTTTGACTCTCTTTGCAGGAAAGGCATGGTGAGGGTTTCACACAGCTGCTGTGCTGTGTACCTGAGCCATTGGTACCATACAGACAACTCTGCTGGATAGTGGATTCATTAGCATCAGAATGAACCTTTTGTCCCTAAATAGGAAAGCATTTGCTGGCAATGCTGCTAGCAACATTATTCTAAGCTGTTTGTACATTCACGTCTGCAGGCTGACTTAATGGGGCCAGACATAGAGACAAAAGCTAGCTAATGTTAGAATTAATTTTCCACTATTTTCCTCCTCATATTGCCAGACAGAAAGTGTATCATTGAGAGAGAGAGTTTGAAGGGACCATCTGGCTCAGTCTTGGACTCCACAATTGTTGTACACGAGATATTTAATGCAAAACTGCCTGAAGTATATTCCATATTCTCCTACTTGTAGCAATTTATTTTAATTTTATTTTCACTTCCCACCTCATTTTCTTTTACATTTTCCTTTTCTGTATATTTTAACTACAAAACAAATTAATTTTCTTGCTAATCCATTCCTTTTCTATATTTTTCCAGGGGAATTGTATTTCTGCTTTGCCATTATCTCCCTCTTACTTAGTAAAAACTGAAAGTGTTGCACTGCAGACCTAAAGCAACTCTACCACCCTTCCCAATAAAATCCTTGAGTTCGGTTCCCATCAGCCTTACAGACTAACTTCTTCTGTTTCTTTACGTTTACCCTTAAAATCTCATACGCTATTTTGTCCTAATTTTTCTTTCAGTTCAAAAAATCAAAATCTACTACATTTACTCAGTCCAGGATTATTTTGTATGAGCATTTATTCCATCAGTTTTTTGCTGATCATGAAATACAAATCTAAAAAAAATTATTATTTCACTGACTATTTGTAAAAAAAATTGCTAAACATAACATCCCTTATGTCTAGGCCTTATCATGTTGGGTGTTTTGTGTGGTTTGGGGCTTTTTTGTGTTGTTTTTTTTTTTTTCCCCACTATGTATTTGAGAAGCTGAAATTTCCTCTAATGATTCAATTTCTTTGTATGTATTTCTCTCATTATTAGCCAGATCCATATCCAGCCCTGAAAAGTCTGTAACACTGTTTTTAGCATCCTTCCAAGGGATAATCTTTATCAGAAAATATTTCATTTTATCCTTGCTGCCACAGTGCAATTCATTCCATCAGCTACTTAATGAACACCCAGCATGACAATCTCCTTCCTTTCTCTTTTCTGAATATATGAATGCTTTCATTCCAGTTAGCCCTACCTTTCCTCCATTTTCTCACTTTTCCTGCAATGTCTGTTTTCATAACCTTTCCAAAAATCTCAGTCCCTTTGCCGGCATAAAACCTTTCAGTGGTTTCCACTAACCCAGACCTCAGCTCCCAGCCAGAATATGTACATCTTGTACATATGTGTTCCTTTACTCAC
This sequence comes from Pterocles gutturalis, assembly GCF_000699245.1. Classification (NCBI taxonomy): domain Eukaryota; kingdom Metazoa; phylum Chordata; class Aves; order Pterocliformes; family Pteroclidae; genus Pterocles; species Pterocles gutturalis. Next base: position 38,142 of record NW_010118420.1, on the reverse strand, counting down.
AGCTGAATCTTTCATATGAAATCATATAAACACAACATACAGCTTGTTTCAACTGCTCATGGTATTTGTCCAGGGAGTAAAGGTTATCTGGGACTCTTTCAACTTTCTCTGGCAATTACCTGGTTTATACCCTTTCAAAAACACAGTGTCAAACTCAATCTCCTTTAAGAAAAGGTAGTGTGCCTGTAAACGTTTGAATATGCTACAGTCAGCAAGAAATCACCTGTTGCTCTTCAAACTCTTGAATCCTTTTTGTCTGCCTTTCCAGACAGGAATGATCCCTGAGCCTCCCATTCTTGGACCACATCTCTCCACCAGATTAAACAGTTTGTTGTCTATGGCAAGAACCTGGCTGCCTGCATCTGACGTGAAGAGCAGCCAATGGCCTTTTTCACCTTTATGTCAGGTTCAGTCCTGAGTCTACCTAACGTGTGCTTGCTCCCCAGGAGACAACACCTTTTTGATTCTCTTTCATAACACGCCTAGTTATTCCTCTCATTACTGAGGCTCTAGGGATTCACCAGCATTCACAAGAGACATGTCTATTTCTCTTTGGTATTTTTTCCTGTGCTCACATTTCTTTCTGTGCTTCATTCTGCCTTTGAACGTCTCTGGAGCATTCTTCTATCTCTCCTGGACACTGTCTCTGAAGGTTTCTATTGTCTCACTGTCAGTTCACTTCAGACTGGTTTTTTCTTCTTTCTTGCTATCCCATTATATTATGCTGCTGGTTTTTTCCTTAACGGAGTGAGCCTGCCCCAGTGTTTGTGTTCTCCTGCACACAGCCAGGAATTTTTTGTCATAGTCACATAAGGACAATAGTCCCCTTCCATCTATACAAATTTTCCTTTTGGGTCCTCTTATATGCCAGGTATCTGCAAACCATCTCAGCTTTCTATCACATTCCTAAAACTCTGTCTGAGGTCTATTGTTGTCTTCATTTACACTTCCAGGACCTGAAACTTCTCCTCCAGCAGCTCTGTCATGAAATATCTTCTTGTATGAGGGATCAGCTTTAAAATTATTATAACCTCACAACTCTAACATCCAGCCACCCTCATGGCCTGTGCCATCTTTGGTATTTCCCTCACTGGTGCTGTAGCTGCCCTCTCCATCTGCCTTAACAATTCCTAATATAAGAAGGAAACAAATCTCATCTTTCTCATATGACTCTTCTAACTGATAAGTAAACTGATGGTTGTTGTCCTGTTGACAGATTGCCTGCATTTTTTTAAAAGCTCTCTAAGTGGAGTTAGTCCTGCTCTTAATTTGGCTGAGATAAAATGAGTTTCTTATTCCTTCAGCCTCTTCAAGCTAAAAAAAAAAAAAGAAAAAAAGAAAAAAAAAAAAGAAAATATTCACAAAAATATTCTACAAAATAGATAATCATATTAAATCAAATGGCAAATTAATTGCCTGCTCCACTAAACAAAACCTTCTCCAACAATAAAATTAGAGGTTCTGCCTTAGCTGACAAAATTTGTGGCAACTAGCCATGATTTTTTAGAATTAACAAAACAACTGTGTACTCCAGGTTGAAGAGAAAGCATATAGCAGATTAGCTGTTGTTGCAATACGGCACAGTAACAAAAACTGAATATGATCTGAGGCTCAACTCAGAAGTTTTACCTTATGGAAAAAAGGCTAATTTTTTTGTCCTCCAGATGTGTAAAAGAAGTTCTGAGAACATCATTACTAGGCAGATATTCATAGTAAGAAGACTTTTTTTAAGGAACAGAAGCAAATTATCCAAAATTAGAGGAATTCTTACACAGCAAAAGATCTTGAAATACCTAAATATGTACTTCCCTACCCAATGATGATGACCCATGAAGGTCGCATAACAGCAGGTGATATATAAGAAATCTTGGGATAAACTGGAAAGTGTATCCATTTAATAAGACAACATTGCCTTTATTTCACTCTGATAGTAGCTACATGTTATGGGAATACTAATGCCTAATATAAAAAATAATAGGCTCATATTGATTTAGCGTTTAATATTATTGCATCAGTATAACGGTAGGAAAATTATTGCTTTAGAGCTGGTGTTTCAGTAAGATGCTGGATATCAAGCTTTTGTCTTTCAAGATATAATGGGGAAAATCCACTTATCCCTTTGATCAATCATGGATGACTTAGTCCTTTTTTGTTGAAGTCTTTGAAAATCCATCTGTATAACTTCCATTATGCTGTTAATACCTTTCAGACTTTAAACAGATTGTGGAAAAAAAGAAGAAAGATTTCTTTCAGTTCTCAGTACCATCAAATGCAGTGCTGTTTAGTAATAGCTTAAGAAAATTAATTGGGAGGACTTTATGAATCACAGCCAAATAACATAGCAATAATATAATTTAAAATGATAATACTAAGTTAAATATTTGTCATCTTGCAATTTTCATAAGATTGTTTTAGAATAATATGGGAAGATCTCTTCTCTCTTAAGAAGATTAGAGCTTTAAATGTTCTTCTTAGTGTAGTGATCCAAGGAGTGTTAAGATGACAACACAGCTGGCTTTGCAGGCCTCCAGCTTATTTTTTTCCCTCTGGCACTTGAGACAGGGAATTTGTTATCAAACTTTGACAAAAAAACCCCAAATCTTAAACCTAAAATGTCTTGCTTTTTCCTAAACAAAAGTACAAGGTAATCAGAAACAAGAAATGGAAAACAATCTTTATGAAATAGTCAGCATTTTTAAGACAGCTGAAAATAAAAGAGAACTTCAAAAAGGAGGAGTTAGGCAATAAAACTCATCACAAACAAGTGGACATGACCAACCCAGTGTCATTTTTCAAGCATAATAAATTGCAAAAGATGCACTTTACTGCTTGTGTCTGTATGCAGTCCTGAGAGACTGTGCATAGCCTTCGTGGAAAATTGCCCGGGCTGTGCTTTTAGTGATATTGAAACATAAGCATATATTGATATGCTAGTTAATTAAATTAACACTAACTCAGACACATCTGAACTTGATACCAAAAGTCCTCACATTATAGTGTTAATACATCCTAGATTAAGAAATCAAACAAGTGGGATTAATTCAATATTATGTGAGTGCAATAATATTTGTACTTTTCAGTCCTGTTGGTGGAAGTCAGTACAGTGACCTGGCAAAATAGGAACTGTATAAAAAAGCACATCTGGAAAATACCAGACCAAACAATGTGCCTTTAAGATAATAATAATCTGGCTAAATGTTGGCCATGAAAAGTGTAAGAGTCCAGGACCACAGCATTTAAATTACATGTTAAAACAAAGATGAAAAAGAAAATACCCAAGCAGTAAAAAAAATTTCTTTAATGGTGACTTGGGACAATGCTAGCAGCCCCTAATTGCCTTAAACTCACTCCTTTGTTTTCACAGGGAATTTGTCAATGTGGGAACTAAGCGGGAACTTGAGTAAAGACCTTGAGGTTTGGCCCCTGGAAGAGACAGTATTGGTGCTAGTAGACAGGAGCGAATGATCCAATTCTAAACAGAGATGAAGGACTTTATCCACTTGTTATGGACAAGTGCTGATAAATGATTGTGTAATTAAAATGGAAATTGAATTGTGTGCTGCACTGGCTGTGGTGTGCGTCGGCACACCGAGGTGGTGAGTCCTCACACTCCGGTGACAGGCACAAGGTTAGACATCTCTTCCCAGCTCTCAGCATCTGAGCCAATCATCTGATCATCCTCTCCCCTGTTACTTCCTCCATTACATGCTCTGAGACCTATGGACAGTCAAGGAGCAAAGCATTACCAACAATACAAGGTTTTGCCAGGTGGTCTTAAAGTCTGATAATTCAGTTACACTGGTCTAGTGATCAGGTGAACTTATTTCAGATTTATCTCGGAAACACAGAACATCTCCCTTTGTGTACTAAAACAAAGGAAAATGGAAGTTTGTGAAGAAATTTATGGTAAAATAAAATTATTCACTCTGAAGTAGGTGACTGATGTAAACAAAGTAGAGTAACAATGCTGTTATAACAGTGACATTCTAAGCATATAAGCCGATATGTTTACAGAGAGAGGTAATAGCTTTTATTGGACCAGTGAGGTCATTGGAGGAAAAAACAAAACAAAACAAAAAAACAAACAGAGAAGCTTTAGAAGCTTTCAAGCACAGAAGCCCTTCCTCACTTCGGAGTCTGGTAATTGGCATGCAAACTGAACCATTGCAAAAATAATTAAAAGAGCTCTGTTTGGGAAATTGGTCTCATCAATCATTAACAAGAGTCCTAGAAATATGCACTCTTAGTATGTAGTAAGAAGAGAAGCTGTAGAAATTTTTCTATCTCTGGCTAGAAGTGGCTCTCACACTCCAGAAATTTGCAATAACTAAATTAATTTAACCCCAGCTGAAAACCTGGTTTTTAAAACTTAATAATACTTAATAATACCAGAAATATTTCCACATTCTTATAATGTTTCCATGCATGTGAATTATTCAGTCATTTTTTGTCACACATAGAATATCAACAGGATATTTCTCTGTCCAGCTCCCAGTTAGACATTAGCTTTTCCGTAGCTCTCAGCTGGACCAAAAAAAGTGCATTACTAATACTGAGAAGGAGCCAGCCTTCATCTGGTTGGCAACTGAATACCAGAACCTGAAAACAGAGCTAGCAGGGATGCTAAAATGTAGGATGTGGAACACGAACTGGGGAAGAGGCGTGTAATTGTGAAATCTCTTTATGGATGGAATAAAACAGGACAGTGGGGGAAGATGAAGAAAGCAATCAGAAGTGTGGATTGAGGATCATTAAGAGAATATCTGTTCTGTTTAATGGACTGTCATGCTGAGAGCTATCACAGATCAGAGCAGCTGGATCTGTGCAGCACACAGAAACACCGTTATACATTAGCTTGGTTCTGACAACGGTCTAGGCAGCTGCATGATACCATGGTTCCCAGGCCAGTAAACCTTGTCAGTCAGCTCACTGCTGCCCATTCCTAGTTACTGTGGTCTCCACTATCCAGAATGTTACTGTACAGCATTCCAGTGTAGGTATCCTTTAAAGAGTCCTACGGTTCAAAGCTTATTCTGGTGATCCTTGCAGATGAGTTTAGTAGTTTTACCTTAATTCCTAGTGAACATAGATCTATTTCACAAAGCCACCCTTCAGTTTCAGCTTAACTGGGAAGGTCAGTGATGCGTAGTGATAACTAGTAGCAGGAATTATGTAGATCAGGTTCTCTATAAAACCTGTAGAAAGAAAAGTTTATAGTCACTAGGCCTGGATCTTACCACCACTGGATGAAGCATGTTAGCAATAACAGTGAGGAGGGTATGAAAGTACTTACTGGGGTATTTGTCTGCAATACACACCACTAACAAAACCAGTGAAATCACTGCTGCCAAACCTGAGATTTGTTGCAACTTTCAGCATGGTTCATGCTTCTAATGAACTTACACATCCATACCTCATTTAAAGATATGCAAGTACTGGCCGTGAGTCAGCTGTGTTTGGATAATGCTGAAGAATGCCAACGGTACATCCCTGACTTTTGCTGGATTCTTCAGACTTGCTGTGCATTTCACTGCACTGTGTAGGAACATGGCAAATTTTCTCCTTGTACAATCTCTTTCTGAACAAGCAGAGTGAGATGAAAACAACACAGGAAGAGTCTAAGAGAGGTTCATAGTCAGGTGCTCTGTGACTCTGTTTTATAAGGTATGGAGTGGCTGAGCACTTATGTGATAGAGACAATGTGCAAGGAACCTCAGTTTTCCCTCCTGAACTGGCAAAGAGCTTTCTGTAAGCAAAGTGAGAGACTGAAAGTGATGGTGCAGCGGTGTTAATTTTCAGGAATATGGCAATAAATAAAAAAGATCCACTCCAACATACAGCTGGGCCAGACAGAAAACTGTTGACTGACTTCTGATCCTTTACTTGTTTTACTGAGTGCTAAAAGCATTTTCTTGACTTACCTCAGTGGAACTAAGGGCAGATCATAGAATCATAGAATCACAAAATTGTTTGGGTCAGAAGGGACCTTACAGATCAGCTAGTTTCAACCTACCTGCCATGAGCAGGAACGCTTTCCACTAGACCGGATTGCTCAAACCTGATCTGTTTGATTCTTTTTTTCTATCATTTCCGGTATTGGTGCAGCCCAACATTACTATTATCCTAGATCTCACCAGTTGGTAGGGTGATTTCTTGGCTAACAAAACCGTGCAATGTGAAATTTTAGCTTTTACATTCCACTGAAATTGTCCTAAATTTGGGGGAGTAGACACTGCTTAAAGAAGAGTGAATATTTTGTCACAGGAATGATATTGGTACAATATCAATATTGGTACAAGGTGTTGGCATCAGTGTCATGCACATCCATAGGAAACTGAAACTTGCATATTATAAAGTGGTAAACTGGCAGGAGAGGTTCCTACCCTCAGTTTAGAACACTTTCATATTTCCTCACTCAAAAATTCATTTTGAAAAATGAAAAACTTGTAGAAAATACTTGCCAAACATTGCACCAGGATCTAAATGGTCTGTTGTATTATATATTAGTGAGTCACACAGAGTAGCAACAGCATGATACAAAATTATTCTAATGAAACGCCTCTAAGAAGACTTTGAGATCTTTGGTACGCTTTTCATCTTGCAGAAGCAACAATGGTGCCTACAAATTATTTTTTCACACATTTTTATTACTACTGTGTCTGGAAATGTGTTAGTATTTTTTAATAACTTTCATTTAATCTTAGCTCTTTTACCCGTATTGAATGTACCCATTATGAAATGCCATAACTGTAAAAAGGGCCTGGGGCAGAGGACTGGGATTACAAGGACTAGAGCCTTTTGTTGTGTAAATGACCTGTGAAGAACATACCAGAAGGTTTATAGATTAGATCTAGATTAGTTTTCCAATAATGAATGCAAAATAAATACTGTAAAATAAATAAATAGATGTGAAAGCCTTTACTTATTCTGTGCTCATACAATATGTGTCTGAGTACAACTGTTTCCTAAAGCACACTGAAGAAGCAGGGGTGAGGGTTTTTTTAAAACAAACACCTATGAATTTCCTTAGACCATAAATACAGTGTGTATATACACTACTGGCCAAACTTTAGCTGTTATAAAGTGGACTAGTTCCACAAATTTACCGTCTGTCTTGAAGACTGATGTCCTCTAAACACTTGGCCCAATAGGGAACAGGATCAATTCGTCCTAAGAGCATGTGGTAATCCATGCACAGCAGTGGCAAAACAGAAAAATCTCCTGGGAAATTAACCCTATGAGAAGCCACTAGTATTTGCACTGTGTATGGTACTTATTTACTGTTGGAAGTATTATATAAAGTTTTCAGAAGTTTCTTACATCCATCATTATGAAACAGACCCTCAGTCACATTTTAGCCATCAGCTTCTTTCCTGCCACCACCACCTTTTCCTCTACTGACGCCTCAAGTCTTTCCAGTGACCCACATAGATAAATCTGCTTCTCTGGTTTATCTAATATTATTTCTAATGACATCACCAATCTCCTTTTCCACCCAGGGAAAATGTGAGAGTCTTCAGTGGCACTGTATCTCAAATCTTTCAGTCAGCACCACTGTCTGCTGATGACTTGTAATCAGGTTTTTTGGTGGGAAAACAGGGATATTTCCGTAACCTCCACTGTACCAGGCTGTGGCTGGCCATGGGTGTCAAGTACTATTCAAGAAGCTGTGCCTTGGAAAGATGGGCACTCAGGGAAGGCACTGGGATTCCCATGGAAAGAAGAGATATTTGAAGTCAGAAGGGTTCAGTCACAGACTTCAGGGGTGCTAGCCACCACCCAGAAGAAAAGCAACTACACAGGACACATTGTGTTGCTTCCCAGAAATGCTACCATGACAAAGCAAAAGCAAGCGGATGCAGCTCACTAGCTGAGGACTGGGGTTTTTTTTAAGTTCTTACAAAATCTGAGGTCTTCAGACACCTCCATGCATGCCTTCATGCAATCTGACAGATAAAATCCTCCAGTAACTACAGTTGTAATCTCTTTCGAATGTGCTTTTATACTTCAAACCAAGTCAATGACAGAACAGGATATTTAAGTCCCTGCCCAATTTAACCTCACATTCTTGCCACTTCTTTGATATTGGTTATACTTTTACCAGGTTATTTTATCTTTCATCCTCTCACCCACTATAAAATTCCAGTCAAAATAGCTGAAATCACTCGAGTGATTCTGAACTGACAAACCAAATCCTTTAAAAAAGAAGGGAAAAATCTTAGCTGTCACATGTTTCCATGTATCCATCATTTCTATGCATGAAAAGCATAATGCAAAATATAACTTTGCACCTGATGTGGCTTTTCCCCCATCTTGGATTCAGTCTGTGACCCCTATATTTATATACCTTTGTGTCTGGCTACCTTGGTATTTGTAATGGGAAAAGTTCTACAACACCTCTGAATTGTTTTTCAGTTTTGTCCTTGTGTGATGTCAGTTCTTTGCTGTTAAATCAGTTTTACACAGAGACTGTGACAGTAACAGCAGTAGCCTGTAATCTGTCAAGTCTGTCTGAAATGTCCTTCAGTTGCCTTTGTAAATATAATGCCTCCGTACAAAGCCCCTTGTTGTGTAAAATATATGCTCTGGTTCTGATCAAGTATTTCATATGCTCAGAGCAAATTTCAAGACACTTCTGGTAGCTGTATGCAAATGCACAGACAGATTCTAGGATCTCCGATAGGTCTCTTTGTGCCTTTTTGCTTCTACGGTAATTGCTTTACATTTCTCATTTTTGTGCTATATTGATGATAACGTTAATACGGGAAAAGGTTGTAACTTTCCTGGTTTCTACTTTTCAGGCTCTTTTTATGGTGTAATCACCAGCTGCTCCTTTCAGGTTTGTTTGTTTGAAGCTTGTTCTATATTCAGTTTTTAGTTTTACAGTTGAACATCAGCTTTTCTTAAACGAAGCTGCTATTAATGAAACAATGGAAAACTTGTGCCAGGGATTTAAATGAGCAGATAAGACAATGGTTCAAAAATGTCTCTCTGTGGCATTAATTGCTTCTATATCCCAACTTTCTACTTCAAACATCTGAAAAAATTACACAAGGGAATTATCCAGGTTTTGACTCTTTGAAAGTAGTGTCCACCGTTTTCCATAAAGCTAAGAAAATTCAGTCTACTGCCCACTGTCCATTAAATACAACAAGATGATTCCCAGCAAAGTCCTTGCTCTCTCCTGGTCTTGTCCATCCTCCTAATATCTGATAGATTTGTTATATCCTGCTTCAAGGTAACAAACTTAGCAGGTTGCTGAATGAGGAGCCACAACCAACAAGTCATAAACACAGATATACGGGACAAAGTCCATCTCCTTGTCTTCAAGATTCACCTCTTGAAGCTGGAGTTAGATGCAAAAGCCATATAATTTTTATAAAATGCAGCTGGGCGATGTAACAGTGACATTTCCTCCTCTGCTGAGGAGTTAAGAACATTCCTCTTGCATGTACCTGGGACTGGTTACACACCTCTGCCTTTGGAAAGTGCAGCTGACAAGCAGTGACTTCCAGCTGCCAAGAGAGTGCTCTGCTGACAAGTAAAGGACATCCTTGCATGGGCCTTCAATTGTTTTTCTGTTAAAATTGCTCCATTTGTTATAATACAGTGAAACATTCATAGCAACCTGGGGTCTCCTCTGGAGGGGTTCCAGGTGGCAGTCCCAGCTTCACTTGTGTTTTAAGGCCCTGTCTGAGAGGTATGGTCTCTAAAATCCTCCAGGGTAACTCACATCTGGTTACGTATGGAAACTGCAGGACTAAGTAGCTTTTGAATTCCAGCAGGTTTGACAAGTCTTAGACATGACTTGTGGAAAGCAGTGATGATACCCACCTCTTATCAGTGTCTCATGAGAGGTACAACAAGCTCCACTGTTCACTGTCCTCATGGCTAAAAAAGTTTCCTAAGGGTGAACCAGGCATTTTGCTTCCCCATGCTTTCCAGGTAGACAACTCAAGGCCCATCATCAGAGGGTGGTTGAGATTTTATAGGTTTCTGTCAGCAGAAACTCAAACGTCCTGAGATTCTGATGTCTCCAGGGACAGGCAGCAGCTGAACAGGATATGTCTGTGTTTGGAGGAGCACGTACTTGGCCTGACATGTAAATAAACGATATAAATCCATTTTTTTAATCTATTCTGAGCTTTTCACTTCTTCAATATTAAGCATGCAAGTAAGAAACTCATATCCCGATCCCTAGTAGGAAATCAGTCTTAAGCATATATGTGTGATATTTCTCACTGATCACAGATTACAGCAAAAAGTGCTACAAACACGCATGAATCCAACACTGAAAGCTAACAAGATAACCTGTCATGTTTACACCTCATTGGAGCACTGTATGTTTTCTTATGCCCTGAAATCCCCAGAGCAGTTATGATGCCCAGTGAATCCACACAGTTTGTCCACCATTCAGTAAGTTATTTTTACCCCAGAGAACTACCAAGAAATCCACCAACCTCTTCTTGTTTCTAGATTTTCAGGATGGTTAAGATTTTAATTCACAGCTTGAAATAAAAGCATAATGTTTGGGTATATTGGGTCTGTCTGAGCTGGAGTCAGTACCCCCCCAGCAGCCCTCCCAGCGGCGCGGGTGACCCTGGCAGCCAGCAGGGGGTGTGTCACACAGCTTGGGAGCCCGGCAAGGCGGCCCCGGATTGGCTGTTCCGGACCATGTGACCTTAGCTCGGCCATAACAGCCAAGGGCAGGCAGCAGGAGGGGGACATTAGTTACTGGGTTTGTCTCCAGGAGCAGCTGCTGCACACACTGAAGCTCTGCTGTCCTGGGAAGTGGCTGGATATCGCTTACTGAGGGGAAGCAGAGAATAACATCTTTGTTTACCTTTTGTTTCCCTTTTGTTTCTGTGCATGGCCTTGGCCTTTGCTTTAATTAAACTGCTTTTATCTTGACCCACAAGTTTTTCATCTTATTCTCCCCCTTTATTTTGCTGAAGGGGGAGTGATAGAGGGGCCTGGTGGGCACCTGGCATCCAGCCAAGGTTAACCCACCACATTGGGCGTCAAAATCATTACAACTCTCCTATTTGGTTCCATAAATGTGAAAATTTTTGTCTTTCTCCAAAAGTGAAAATGAAACTCAGTATCCTACAAAACCTTCTCTGTAAGAACAAAAACAATTCTGTTGTAGTCCTGCTGGTAGATGATGAAGGAAAAGAACATTATGTATAAATATCACGGAAGTATACCCATTGAAAAGGGAAAGGATGTACCAGATCAATTAGTTAATCTCCTTGCAAATGAAGTGTTATTCCATACTTTGCAACATAATTTATGCTTTCTATTGCTTATTTACCAGAACCATTCAGATGTACAGAAGAAACTAATCACTTTAATGGCTGGGAGACCTTTGTGAATGCTTGAACTTTGATAAAAATGAAATAGTATGAAATCTACAGAAAACAGAAGAGCTATCAAAACTGCATTGGGCAACCAGGTGGTGATCAGGAGTTTCTATATCAGATGTCTTTGAAAGATGTAGGTCTGAAATGAGCATGTTGGGTCTGAAATGCGAATTCCCCAGCTTTTATATATAAGACATTTAAACTGAAAAGCTCAAAGCAAACTATGCTCCCACTGTGGAAACTGAAGGGTTACAATGTATGTAAGTCAAAACACAGTTGATGCTGAAATTACAGTAGCTTAGTAACAAGAGAAATATACCGACGATGGAATGAACCCAGAAATAACTGATGTTAAATTCACCTGGTAAATGGGCAATTAGCATGGATGTGGTGCGTACAAATATGCCTCAGGTATTACCATGCTAATTACTCAGAGGCCTCGTTACTCAGACCTTCCCTGTCGTTTGCCTTTTTCCTTCAGTTTGTAGGTACATGTCATATTGCAGCTAAGTTTTGCTGTGGAAAAGGAAAGGGTACAGCAGATCTCATTGTTAACCACTGTGTGCTATCCTCAGCTTGATCAGCATTGTCTTTCCCTTGATTCAGTGTACGCAGCCAGCTAATGTTTTTGATCTACACAGGCAAGAGTTCTGTTGGCAGCAGGGGGCAGGGAGCACCAAGAACAGACCAGGTTAGTGTATAGCCCTGGTAAAACTCAGCACATTAAATATGGCTGATTAAGTTACCTCTTCCATTCAGAGACCTATTTATTGCAGAAACTATAATGAAGACTTTAAAAAAAAAAAGAAAAAAGAAAGTCTGCTCCATCAGGACCATTAGACTTTGGAGAGATTTTCTGAAGTTGAGAGGGATCATTAATGAGTTGTTTCAAACCACTACAGTAATTTCATCTTTATGGATTTCCATTATTTGAGCAGTAGTAGAAATATATTAATTAATTTTTCACTGATGTATCTAAGTAGCCTTTACACACAGCAGACAAATAAAATCAACAGCAAAACCGTGGTTTAATTATTTACCTAGCAACAACTTAGGATCGATACAACATCTCTTACTGACTGCGAGATCATGATCTCCTTTCTGTTCTCTTGCTTTTATGTGGCTATCATGCAATCAGGAGAAAAAAGACGATGGGATTTCACTCACATAATTATAACTCTTCAAAATGGCCTTCATGAGCAACTCATTTGTCAGATTTGACCCTTTTTCTGTTGGAGAATTACCTGTGAACTGATCATGGCTTTTATTATTTGGTTGATGAAGAGCTCTTTCCAAACACATCTGAGCCCAACTGTAGCAAGTACTTCAAGTGTTTGTTATTTAGAGTTCTCTGGTTGGATCATGTCAGCTCTCTTGTATGGTATATTTTTTTTTTCACTCTTTGATTAAATAGACCTGCTTTACAAAGTGGAGACATGCCAAAGAAAAATGAGTGGAAAGGAGTGCTGAAACTTTCCCAGGGAGAAAAGTGAACATTCTAGGGAGACTTACCAGGAAATTTTAAGTCCTCAAGTCACAAAGTGTAGGTATAGTGCAAAATAGCGATAATGTCTTACTGCTGCACTTAACCATTCTATTTCTGTCTCAGTACACCTCTTTGTTGAAACACTGTCCAGCCTTCCTAAACTTCAGGACTTCTTAGAACTTATTCAACATTAAACCTCAAGGCTGTTACATGTAAGACTTGCTAACAGGATCTTAATAATTTTGAGTCAGTGTCAGAAGGAAACTATCTCATAGTTCTCTAGAAAAAGATTCATGCTAAGAGAAAATATTGGAAATAGTGTAACACACTGTAAATGCCACTACAAGTGCTACTCCTACAGATTTCCCTCCTCCTACCATGCTTAGGTGTGCTGCAGATTTCCGGCTAAATGGAGAAAGTTAGTTTTTATGCTTTGATACATGTATGCCCATTTAACTTTGTCCTCCAGTTTCTCAAAGATGACTTCTCAGTCATTACAGAATGGTGACATTGAGTGCTGTGGTCTACCTGGCATTTTGACACTTTCCAAAAAAAAGAGCAGTCCCCTCCCTCCTCTCTCCCTAAACCCGTAAACGCAGTACTCTCTCACAATAAGAAATACTTTCCGTCTCATTCAATAAAAGAAGCAGAACTGAGCTAAAATACCCTACAGGAGGCCATCCCAGTAAATAAAGCTCTCATCTTTATCCAAAGTACTGTGAATTTTGGGAACCTACTCTCACATATTACGTGTTCTCATGTATTATGTCTTACGTCAGTCAGTCACCAAGGCTCTAACTTGTAAATTTGCATCATACCCACCCATCTGCCACTGTGCTCTGACTAACTCTCCGCTCTCAAACAGGAAATATGTATGGAGCCTGAAAAGCTTTTTCCCAAATGTAATCTTCCAACACATTTGCGTAAGCACTTACAAAGAAATTACTATCCTTTACGCTGGGCCTTTGTGAGTTTTCATCTCGCTGCACTCCTGTAGAGACAAATAATACTCAAGATAAAGTGCATGTCACATCCCATCACTTCTTCCCCTCTTCACTGCATCAAACAAAATCAAACTGGTGCAATCTAACATGGACAAGTGACACAGATTGAATGATTCATTTCAAATCAAGGGAAACAAAACAAGAAAGAAAGTGCTGCGAGAACACACAGTGTGTTCTCTTTTGTAATAAACTGCGTCTCTCCAGCCTCGATTTTTTCTGAAGAAATCTTTTGTTCTCTACACACTGGGTCCACAGAAGCCTCCTCTCATCCAGGTTTGTTTCTCAGGCTTGGATGGGGGTTATGATGGAAACTTTTCTGTGGCAAAAACAGTGATATACTCTTGCTCAGTGATTTACAAATTTTTCCCTGTCTGAGGATGTGTCATCTAGTCCCTTTCCTTGGTCAAGACATCTCAAAGACATCTCTCCTCTCCCCTGCAGCTAAATTTAATGAAAGATAGAAGAATTTAGTATCTTTGAGGTTTCTTTTCTTCCTCCACCCTTTGACTGAAGTCAGCCAGGAAGATCAACAGCTACAGAGAAGATGAAGGCAAACGTAACAGCTTGTGTGAGAGCACAGGTATCCTCTCCTTAGAAAATCAAGTGAGGAGAAATGGCTGAATTCTGTCAGAAACAGAGATAAATCACAGATCTTAGATGGACAACTGCTCAAGTAGCTGTAGGAAAGTTATCATGGAGTGGCAGGGTAGTGAGAAGAAAGGGGGGGAATGTTGTTTGGTAAGAAGCAAAACCGAGAGACCTGAGCGCTACAGCAATGGTCTTTCCTCCTTCTCCACTGTGCCTCCCACACCCCTTCTAATTCCTGTCGTATGTTCCCCTTTGGGGAGCACTTTACATCTCCTACACCTTCCCCTTTGCTACCGCCAGATATTTTCCACATCCCTTGACTAACTCTACTGCCCACCACCCACCAGCAGGGGTTATGTGTGGGCCGTGGGCACCCAGCCAGTCCCACACATGGGGTCGAGGCTGCAGAGCTCAGCAGCCTGGAGAAGTGGTGAGTGCTCCTCCTCTTTCTCTCAGCAAGAGCAGTAATAAGTGTCTCTGCTCTAAGCAGCCCCTCATCTTGATCAGCTTTCCAAGGAATTATCATGTCTGAGACATCTGTCTGCCTCTGTGAAATTTGGTTGAAATGGAGTAATGGATTTGAAAGAAAGGCTGTGGTTGCCTGTACCTGAGGAACATATACGTGTTTCCTTAGGAAATCAGACTAAAAATAGTGCCAGACTTCAGAAACTTACCTTTGGATGTAAGAGACATATATCCTTGATCCAAGAGACATGACAGCCTATGGCTCTGGTAAAAGGATCATCATAATGAAAAAGAAGAAGAAATTTTTTTTTAAATTATCGTTGTGATATTTCTTACCTAGCACAATTAATTCAAGAGTGAAAACTGTGGTTAGTAGCTGAAACATCAGTGAATTGCTTGAACGTCATGAAAAGCTGCGAGAGACATTCACTAACTTGAAAGGTGAATTTATAATTTATACCTTCCTTGTTGAGAGGCAGCACGAAGATACACACGCACACAGGTGCACACACACCACACACACACACACAGTGTCTCTCCAGCAATTTGCATTTCAGCATTTAAAACAAATCCAAAGCTCTGCTGGTGTGCATGCATATAATTACATGTATTTAGAGGTTTCTGGGGGGTTGCTTTTCTGTTTGCTGACCTCTTATTTTCTCTTATTATACATCCCTCTTGGACTGGAAAACAAAGACAGGAGATTATGGCTCCCAAACACCACTTCATGGAGGACAAAATCCTAATCATCATCTCAGGGAGACTGAGTTGCTATCTGCTCTTTTTATCTGAGACATTTTTTAAGAAGATTATTATGTTTATTTTTACATCAAGACTGCACTATTGCCTTATTGCTCCCCTACACAGTTGTCAGTGCAGACTGAATAACTCATTTCAAATGCCAGTGCAAAGAACATGAGCGTAATTTGTGTTTGGGGATGGTAAAGGTCATACAAATTTAATACTCATATTTTGTCACTTCTAAATACAAGGTCAGGAAAATACAGCATATCAGTATGAATGTAAGAATGAGGTATGAAGTTTGGAAGGAAAATAATGTTTCATAACTTATATAAACTGTTCAGATACCCAGATATCTGGGAAGATAACATAAGAGGGATAAACGTATTAATTGCTTAGGATAATACGTGCTCTATATTAACTGAAGACCCAAGTCTGGCTGTTCTGACAGCTGAACAGTAGATTTATTTTGTTGTACTGTTTATCATTTCATCTGGCCTTGCACTGCAGGTAACAGAGGAGAGGCAGGTGGAGGAAGAATAAAGACAAGAGTTTTGTTCCAAGGGATGTGAATTCTGCCCCATTGCTGGGGAAACATTGATAGCCACATGTAAGGGATGTAAAATTCTGCAGTCTGACCAGTTGGTGGTTAAACGCTCTCTGTACAGACATATGTGGCGACACAAAGTAGAGAACAGGTAGAAAATGGCTCCAAGATAAGTCAAAGTATATAACGTAGAGCAACGGCGGCTATTTTTTGAGGGACCCTTTTCTTTTCAAGGCACCAAAAAAAGTCTTCAGTCAGCCCATGCACATGGTTGTTCACAAAATCAATGGGGCAGTGGAAAATAGTGCCTCTGAAGCACAATGCTCACTGGGCTTTGCTCCACTGATGATTTCTGGGAATTGGGATATGTGTAGAGATACTGGCCCAAGCTTTATAGAATTTTAGTCAATGGCTTTGTGTACAAAACGTGTAAAAGCGGGGTGTGCAGGAGGCTTCTTCCTCTTCATGCAAAAAGATCTGAGCTTCAGCATTTCCAGCTCACTCTGAGGTTTGAAGAAAACATTCAAAGCAAAAATAGAAGTCAAGGAGTGCAACTCCCCTCCACACCCTCAGGATTTAAAATGTAGAGTAAAATAAAGTGCTTTCAAACAGCAGGCACTTAATCCCAGGTCCCTCCTAGCCTCTTCAGAGGGTCTAAAGCTCTCTCTCTAAAGGAGACTTCTCCATGTCCTCAGGCAGCAGTAAGAGGCAATATTTGGCTCCTTTGCCCCCTGCCCTTGCTGCTGGTCCCTACAGCCCATCACTAGCACTTTTTACTGCCACACAGCATTGACACGGCCTGAGGCTGTCACTCAGGGACTATTTTGTTTTAATCCACCTATGGGGATGATTCTCTGTGGTAAAAAATGGTCATCTCTTCTTATCCCAGCCAGATGCTGGCCCAAGGCAGCAGAAGGGGCTAAGGAAATATAGGAAAAGTCCAGACAAATGTGCAGAAAAACCTTCCCTGTTCTCCAGGGAGCCCTTGATGAAGGTGGTCAGATTTGTCCCTGTATGTTGTGTGCATTGCTGCACTAAAAAGACATGTTGTTATAAGGCTTCAGAGAAGCTTTCATGAATTTCCATTGGTCAGCAAAGACTGTTTTTTTCCCTTCAGTGACTGTCTCTCAAATCTGTGATGGTCTGGACAGCTTCCTCTAGTGAGCAAAATTTCTTCAAAGAAAGGTCTCTAGGGGTAAAAATCCAGTAAGAAGAGATTAGGTACAGTCAACTGAGAAATCTCTAGGAAAAACATAAAGACTCTCTTCTAGATCCACACAAACTCCTTGTCTCTCC
This sequence comes from Pterocles gutturalis, assembly GCF_000699245.1. Classification (NCBI taxonomy): domain Eukaryota; kingdom Metazoa; phylum Chordata; class Aves; order Pterocliformes; family Pteroclidae; genus Pterocles; species Pterocles gutturalis. Next base: position 20,652 of record NW_010118420.1, on the reverse strand, counting down.
CTGGCTGAATCACTATCACACTCCTAGATAAAACACTTGAATCAGAGGCTGGCAGCTGGCCAGCATGTCTTTCATCCCATCCAAAAGGTGAAAGGCAGGGAATTTGTGAGCTTTTCAGAGCAAGAGGATGATGAGTTTGCTCAGCAGAGATTGGATTTCTGATGAACAGCTTGCCACAGCTTTTGTCTGCCAATGCTATCACTTTGTCTATCCGTCCGTTGTCCCTTCTGATTTCCACTCACGCTAACACAAAATGACGGACTTGCCTGTTTAACTTTGCAGGAGAAACTTCAGCTTCATTACTATGTATGAGATCTATTTTCACCCCAATTTAACATTAATAGAGTAATTTGCAGAGTTCTTAACTCAACCACAAATCTCTTAAATTACTATTTGACTTCCTTTGTAAGGATCCAGCTTAATATTTGTGATTTTTTCTAATTTAGCATTTATGCAAAAGTCACACTTTTGCTCCTCCTCTCTGCTCCCTACTTGGATCTTCTCTGAGAGGGCATCATAGTCATATAACTTTACTGCTGTCTGCTCCCATTAGACTGATCTGAGGAATCAGCTGTGACCATGGTTTAATGCTGTTGGACCAGGTTACAGTCTGTGACAATGAGCTTCTAAGTAATAATCCCTTAGAGTAATTTCTTCTGTGTCTACAAATTCATGGTCCAATAGCTCCTTCCTCATCCTGTCTCTGAAGGCATTTCCCTTTCCTTCAAGGATGATAGGTTTTCTATCGCTAACCTGTGACTGCACTTCCAAGAGGCAGTGTGATCTTGAGGATCCCATGGACAGGTGCTTTCAGCCTATGCCCTTACTCTGAAAGTGTTTGCATTGTGTTTTGAAACAGCTCAATTTAAGAAATCTGCTGGTTGTGCCAGACAACACATTCAGACTTGCCAAGGCTGTATTTTCTTGTCCTCATGGCCCTTTTCAAGGAGTTCAGAGAAACTGCAGTTCTATCCCTCAAGAGCTCTCTGGGTCTTGAACCAAGGCAATCTCTTAACACAGGTTTGTGAGTTCATAACATGGATGGTTGGCAAGCCTGGTCTTGAGAAACGGCTCTGAGGAGTCTAGCCATACACAGGTGTCCAAATGTCTTAATTTATAAGTGAATCTTTCTTGATTTATTTTCAGCTATATAACCTTATTGGAAAAAGTAGCCCTTTCTGTTCCTGAACTCTTCAACAGCTGAAATGTTGCTAAGGCTTAAATATTTTGGAGTGAGGGTTTTTTTGGACTTAATTTTGTTCAAGGTTTTTGCTGGGGGAAGTGTGCCCTGTTTCTGACAATGTTATTAACATGGTTTAACGGTAATACAGCAATGTCTCACAGCTCTCATCAAAACAGGAGCTCCCTTGTTTTTGTCAAGAGACACATTACGTTTCAACTCCTGCACCTTAGCCCTTGGTGGTTAGACAAACCAGGCAAGATTGCCTTGACAGAAGTCATGGTGAAGGTTTACGTGACAGCCAGCCCTATAATTCTGGACTTCTCTCAAGTGCCTCATCCACTGCTGGATGGTACATACAATTTCACTGAAAACATCTGGGAATGGCAACAGACATTACCTGGGCAAGAAGGTTAAAATGCCCGAGAGCTTTCTTACCCTTTTAAGAAAATAACTCGCCATACTATTTTAAAAGTACAATAGATAAAGGACAGCTGCCACAGTCAAAATCTTTTTATGGCAGTTTCGGGGCTTTGGGGGTGAATGTTCTGCTTTATTTTTGTCTTTCTGGGTGGAAGAGCCTTAGGATTCAATGTCTTCTATCAGTCAGTTTGTGAAATTGCATTTCACATGACAGGAAAAGGGCTTTAAAAAAAGCTGAGCAAAAGGACATGAAGGGAACAAAACTCTTTTAGAAGGTAAAATAGCTTCAGAAGAATTAAAGTTCACACATTTGCAGCTGGAACCTACTCTCAGAGTGCCTGGTGCTGATGAACTTTGATATTGCAAAGCATAACAGCCTTCCTTCCAACTATTTTTAAAAATTTCAACCATCACAAATTGCTAAAAGTGGGAATAGTGATCCTGGAGTGTATTATAGTAATAAGACCCACTGCTGTTATTTAAAGCTTGTAAATGAGCTTGCTATAGTTTTCCTCTCTAAAGTCTTTCCCACCGTGACAGAGGAAAAGCAGGATAGAGGAACTGATAAAATGCTGCCAGAGCCCTATGACAGACATATACATCTTCTTATCCTTTCAGTCAGTATTGCTACTGTCCAGTTTACTGGATCTTGATCTTCCAAAAATGAAGCACGCTCCATTTATCCTTTTATATCATATGCACAAGCAACCTTATTCATATTCTCTTATACTGGCAGTACAAAGAACTTTTAAACAATGGAGTATCTCGGTTTTTATGTATTTCCAAAGAAGAGTAGTGCTGTACCTGTGAACTTAATGTAATGAATAATGTAATTTCAGTAATGAAGAAAGTTGAGTTCATACAGTCCTGGGAACAAGCTTCAAGATGAGTGCTGTCATTGAAAGGAAGCAGTTTTCTTACTGGGGAAGAGAGTCATAGACTCATAGAGCAGCTTAGTTGGGAAAAGACCTTGAGAGGTCACGTGGTTCAAACCACTCAAGATAGGTCCAACTTAGATCAGAACAACACCCTCTCTCTAATCATGTTTTTATCACCTAAAAATGGTTTCATCTTTATCACATTTGCCTACACTGGCCAATGCTTAGACAGAGCTCAGAGATTTTAAAGGAAATATATAATTCCTTAAGAATAGGCCAGAGGAAAATGTCAGCCACTTTTCAATCACTCAACACTGCAAGCAAAATTGGAATACTGAAGAATGAAAGAGAAGATAAACTTCAGTAGAAACAGTAATCTTATCAATCTGGAACCTGAGTCATGTTAAGAGTCTGACAGTCTCTGACAGGAGTTAAAATCTGCTGATTAGAAGAGGAATCCTCCTAACTAGAACGCTACAAAGGAGGAAAACCTGAGGTGCTATTTTTGACAACTTTACACACTCTGAAAGAAGCAGCACTATATACAATCTTTTCTGAAGTGAGCTCAGCAAAAAACATGGGAAGCAATCACATCACAGTATCTGCAGTACCCCAGCTAGTGGTTAAACTCAAGATACAAGGAATACACTTTCTAAACAGAATTAAACTGTTTTGGTAGTTCAGACCTCTAGATAGTCCTCTCTCTTGAAGGAAAAATGAAGTGACTTTTTAAATTTGGGAAGAAATGTCTTCTCTGCCTGCGACACTGTGCTTGTGCTCAAGAGACCTGTAGTTGATTCCCCAATGTTTGGCCTCAGTCTGCAAGGAAAGAGAGACTGAAGCAACCACGGGGTTTAAAGACTTGGGAAAAGGGACAGGAGGAGGACAAATAGGGAGTGCCGCACACAACTTCTAAAATCTGGGCATACTCATTCTCATTTTTGTGCCTAAGACTTTCCATCCATAAAAAAGTATTAAGCCTATTTTTTAAAAACACACAGAGAGAGACAGGGTAAGGGGGCGGGGCGGGGGGGGGGTCTAGTGCAATTTTTCAGAAGTAAAATAATGTCAAAGTGCTTTTCCTGATGTGTTCAAGACAAGTGTACTTTATGTGGTGGAACCGAGTCCTCTTTTTGAGCTAGTATGCTTCAGGGCACATGATTTCCTTTCCAATCTTTGTTTACAATTCTGTGAACACAGTGACAACGTAAACACTCAAAACCTGAGGTTGGCAATGTTTCCTGGACAGTTAGGAGTAAAATGACAGATATTCAGAAACCTGCAATTATTTAGAGAGGGGAGAAAATCATCTTTTTTGAACAACAGCAAAACACCCGCTACCTTCGGTTTTTTAAATCATATGTTTATCACCCGAAGGTAAAATCAGCCAGACTTACTGAAAAACAATCACCAGCGTGAGGGGTGGGGGAGAAACACTTATCCCCCTTTTCTGTAATAATACAGTAGATGAGTATATGAAATTGGGAATGTAGTGTGAGCACAGTGTGTGAAAGGCAAGACAATAAGGTCACTCAGGCATCCATCCCCAGGTGGTCACACTGCTGGTGCTCAGAGGTGTCATTGTCTCATTGGCTTTAATAGGAGAACTCCCCTGCTTTATAAGCAAGCATTTGAGCATTTTTCTCAGATGGAGCTTAGCTCTGTCCTGACATGTGTGGATTGCTGCTGAGAGGCTGGTGTCAGACCTAGGTAGGAGCAATGCCAGGCCTGGGAGGAAAAGAAGTGGTTGTGCAAAGGGGGACTGAAGTAGAAAGAGGAGTGATAAGGGGAGGTGGTGAAAAAGAGGGAAGGTTTACTGTTACGCCAATTCCCAGAATTAATCAAAATGCAAGTGCACTTTGAATTATGGGGCTATCACTCCATTTTGGAATACTTGTGTCTCTCCTAACTGCTTGAGACCCATTTGTGAGGTTTATGATGTCCCCACAAGCCTTCGATAAAATTGTAGCTCCGTAATTCACAGTGCTTGTTAATTTGTTATATAGAGATCCGTATGTACCATAAATGAAAACCTGTAATAGGTTTTAGGGCCAGCTGACTGCAATGAAAAAAAATATTCGTCACATAATTTATTTGATCTGTTTTGCCATTAATCTTTGAATAAATTATTCAGTCAATAGTAATTGACCAGGTACAGAGATGGTCAAAACCCATCAAAAATAGTTGTAGAATATATTACAATGTTCAACAAAAAAAGACAAACATTTATGAAAAGTGTATTTTAGCTTTTTGATGAGGTACATAAAAGTGCATATTTGCTTCTTCAGTATGTTTCAGTATAAGTCATCTGATGGATGAATGTGTTTTTCAATATTTCTTCAGATTTCAAACCCAATTTTGTTTCCTCAGACCATTCTGAGTATAGATGAAATCTTTCATATTGTTTTACAGGATGCAAGAGATTTTGGGAGATACGTTTACACTTAGACATTGCTGAAAATAGAGTATTGTTACACTTCAGTATTATGTCATTCAAACTAAAGTCCTCTTCAGCGAAGGAGGAGTGTGTACCCTCATATACTGTGCTACAAAAGTGCTCATGTACTGGGGGTTTTTTAAGTTCATGGATGCATATGAGGAAAAGTATAACCTCCTCAGAGAAGGGCAATGTCCCTCAGTGGGCACTTCTCTTTGGGGGAAGACTGATACTACAAATGACTCCCACAGTAACCCAGTGAGTGCTCCAAAACAGTAAGGAAATTGAAGTAAAGACACAGAGAAGTTTGTTGTTTTGATTGACCTTTACATCTCTTGCCTTATCTAAATTGAAGAACAAACATGCTAGAAATCATTACAAATTCTCTGTATTACATGACTGAAGCCTCTCTTGACAGGATAACACATAAAACAAAGGAGGAATTAGTAAAAGAAGGATGCTTTTAGTCCCGGGGAGTCTTTATGAATTACAACTGGAGTTGGGAGCTAAAAAAGGCTGAGTTTATGATCTCACCTCCATGCAGGGCTGATAACTAAAGGAAAAGTGTTGGAGCAGCCAAAGAAGAGCTTGCTGCCAATTATGGGAATTTACAATCACATTTCACACTGTTTGGGGCCCAAACCCAGCAGGTTGGTGAACATCAATAGGTGAGCATCAGTGAGGCTCTAACCACTACAGTAAGAAGTGATGCCAGCACAAAAAAATGATGCTGAATCCAGCTCTCGTATTCTCCCTCTGTGTTTGGTTGATCTATATTATAGTAAATTATGTCAGTGGAAGATTTGCTTGAGTAAGGCATACCTAAGCATTTAATTGTTTATCCTAAATGTGGGGATATATTCTGTTCTCTTCCTTTTTGTAGAACACCCATGAACATTAATCAGAGTTACCTTATAAAAGGATCAAAAGGTGCAGGTCTCTCATTACAGACTATAACTCCTTGTTAGCTGAGGGGAAAATAGGTTTTTGAAGTGAGCAAGAGGGAGAGAAGCACATGTAAAAGGCAGTAGAAAACAAAAAACAAAAAACAAAAGGAGTGGCCAGATTTATCAAGGAGACGAAAAAGCACAGGCTATGGTTAACATTAAAACTTAATTACATATTAAGTTATAATACTTTCTGAATTTCTGATAAACTGAACAAGTCACTGCACCTTGGTAAACAGTGCTGATGACACATTAATCCATGTAATATGATATCTCTCAATTTTGGATGTGCAGGCAGATCGGTTAGTAGATGTCAGAGTAATCATCAATGTATTGCATTTAGAATGGATTTGTCACTGAATCATCTAAGAATCACTCATCTGCTATTACAATTACACTCAAACTGCAACATAAATGTGAGGATACAGCTTATTTATTGTATATGTACATGTGTGCATGTTAATTTGACAATCGCTGCCTAAGAGAGAGATGGTATTCTGCCTCCACAAGGTGCAGAATTAAGTAACTGCAGTTGTCCAGACTAATTGACATCACCTGAAGAACTGAGCCCTGTCAGCTCTGTTGGCATGGGGTTTATTTCTTGCATTCAAAACCAGGATATTTGATCTATACTTACTTATTTGATTTATTTTACAGCATGTCACTGTAATTCTCCAGAATGATAAACCTCCAGATATAAGACTCATTATAGTACTCGATTCTTGGCTTCTCACAGAAGCAAAAAATATTTCTTGAAGTAACTTTTTAAAGTCCTTAACCTGTACTGTTACAGTTGAAAAATAGAGAGCACGAATTAAACCCACAGGGTATATTAGAAGAGTTACACTAGTGCACTGGAATGGCATAAATTATTAAGGACAGAGCCCGTGTGTTAGATTTATGAAGAGAAAACTTGGAAAAAGTATGTCTCGCAATATTCAGTATTGCACAAACTGTAAATTAAAAATGAAGACTACATAATGGAAAATATTACTTTGAATGTTAATTGGAGAATAAGAATAAAAATAAGATGGAGCATGGTGGTGTCTTTTTCCTATGCAGGATTTACTTGTTCAGACCCAGCACTAATATCAATGAAAAGCCTTTGGCTAAACTGCTGTGAACTGTGCTGGAAATTAGCGCCAGGAAGAGTAGCACTGCAAGATACCTGGGAGTCAACCTGTGGAATACCTTGAATGTCACTTAAACACTGGGTATTATTCAAAACCCGAATAATTGCTGAGGACAAAATTAAAATACTCCCATTCTTTCTCATTAGCTTTTTATGAGCCTGAATCTTCCCAGTATAAAACAAATGAGAACACTTTGGAGAAAGCAAGTAGTTCTCCAGTGTCCTCAAAAGCATCACAATTTAGCCCTCAATCAACTAGGGTTGTTAATATAAAAAAACCAAAGACATATCTTACCCAATGGTATTTATTCGAGATATCGCTCCCCTCTCTGAGCCATCAGCTCTCGTGAATATCTGTGAAAGTCCCATGTCCAAACCAAGGCACTATGCTTCCCAAATTAGATTATAATGTTATAATAGTTGTTTTGACATGACGGTTGTTTTTTATTGTACTGGAGATACATAGTAGCTGTCATGGGTTGTATAAATATTTTAGAAATAATGGCCCAACACACAAAGTCCTTACTCAATTATCATTCAGGCAAAATTCTTTTGTTCTCATAAGTAAAGCTGGATTTGGCCCCAAAGCACTTATTCTACAGAACTGTTATTAGAAAACAATCACTGCAAATGCAATTATTTTCAGGACAGCACAGCAAAGAATGCTCGATTCCCCAAGCAGAGATCAAACCCAATAATTAGAAAAAAAACCCAAAGAACACTCCAGAATGATTTGGTGAGTAATCACAAGTAACAGAAAACACAGTCTATGCCAGTGCATATCATTCCACTTCAAACACAATGGCAAAATTAAATACAAAAGCAAAGACAAGGCAGACAGGGACACATAAGTTGTGTCTTATTGTCAGTGTGTATAAGAAATCACTGGTAAAAGGCAGGATATACAAATACATATCTTCTAACTGCTGAAAGAACGAAAGGGGAAATGGCATGGCATTCCATGTGTTGTTTCTGTAACCGTACAACTTTCATAAAGATGTGTTTTTATGTAACCTGCTCTTTTGGGAATTTTCTTTTTCAAATTTTGTCTGTGATAATTCTTCAATCAGTTTATACCAAGCCACAAAGATTCTGTGAGCAACCTGTTCTTAATGAAGATCCCTCTATCATAAGTACTTGTTCTTAAAACCATTTAATTATTGCAATATTCTCCACTGGGGACCTCCCTACCAGTTTGATAAAGGCCAGCCTTAATAAGCTGTTACCATAAAGTTACCATAAATACCTACTTTAAATATCAGACATGGAAAATTGCTAATGACTTGGATACCACTGTGTGTGTGAACACTTTAAAAAGCAGTCCATAACACTAAGACTTGGCCAAAAACCAATGTTTGGGATTTGATGGAAATTTCCTTCTCTTCTCCTTCTCCTCTGTCATTTGGTTCTAGTCTAGCTGAACACCTGGGAGGGTGGATAAACCTAGCTAAAGGCTGGAGTTGTCAGAGGAACAAGTTAGACCTCAACAAAGATAGGGCAAAAGAAGACGTGAAAGTCTGCCCCTTAGGAGTATGATGTTCTGGAATAACCCCCACTGCTGGGTGTAACTGGCAGTTTTTGGGTAATAGGGGCTGCAGGTGCCTTGTGTGGGAGGAGGCTGAGAACTGCCAGGGATGCTCATACTGGGTCCAGCCAGCTCCAACACTAGTGCAGGTGACACTGGGGCAAGGACACCATGAAGGGATGTCAGCTGTTGGTGACTCACAGCAAAGCAGAGGAAAGCCAGTAAGAAGCAGAAATTAGCAGAATGAAATCAATACACATAGAACAGCAGGTGCAGACCCTCATGCACACAGCCCCAGGCCTCCTGTGCTGCCTGCCTCTTTGCAGAAAGAACTGGGAAGCATTGAGTGTAACCACAGCAAAAATAAGGGAGTTTGACACAAGGAAGGGAAAGAAGAAGTGTCTAACTGAAGCTGAGCCTGGGAAAGAAAAGTTGTTTATTTAAATGTTTGTCTGCATTCTTTTTTTTTTTTTTCCAATACCCAAACCAGTGATCAGAAGTTTGTGTTAATTAAACACCATAAATGTGTTATTGTGTCAAAAAGATTAAGCAAAAAAACACACAACACAAGGCCAGTTTGCCTGCAATGGCTCCCAGTAGCAGCAGCGGGACCAGAGAACACATGTTGGTACTTAGTTTTGGAACCAAGTATGCATCTACAACACAAAAAGCTCATACAGAGGGTGCCTGATGTCACCTGTGGAGCTGAGTCTGCTCTTCAGGTTAAGCAAACTTGGATGCTACTGCTTAAGAATGAGGGTGTAAAACGAGCATAAGGCTGGGTCCTGGTGTGCTAGAAAGAATGAAGTCACTGGGAGGAAAGCCCTGGAGAGTTTGGCTTGCTACCTTTGCTCCTGTTGGCAAATGAAAAGGGTTAAGGTGCAACCTCTATGCAAGAATATACTGCAGCAGTAGCCACTGTGCCAAATATTTTAACTCCATTTCTTGATGACAGCAAGTGCAGTGGAAACCAGTCTGACTTTCTAAGCCACTGACACAGGTAAACCATTAGTGGGACTGTACCAGCTTTACTGAACTGCACACTTGTCTTTAAAATACATGGTTTTCTGTGACAGCAAGGCAGCAGTCTTGGTGACTGAGGACCTCAAGTCTAATCCTGCTTGCTCTGTTATTGTGAACAGGTTACTTTCACTGGCAACCATATATTAATTCCTCCTATAGCGATATTACCACTCATTAGGAACTGAGCAACAGGACAGAAATCTGCTTCAGGATAAATGTTGAATCTTTCTTAAGAACTGTCTGTATCTAATGGACCAAAGAAAAGTCATCTAGGACAATGCAGATTGCTACTCCTTGAAGTGCAAGGGAGAGCATTCACTGCTTTGAAGCTGGGCTCTTGCTGTATTCCCGTGTTTTTGCATGCCCAGCAAAGCCCCATGGAAGCTGACTGACTTCAATGGCAGGGTAGTGGAGAAGTGACAGAAATGGGAACATTTAATTAACATTAATATTTAAGTCCACTTTATATATCACCTAATTTCCTTTGAATAGGAGGTGCAAATGTTCCTTGATCTCCCAGAGAAAAGGCCTTCAGCATTTTGCCCAAAGGTTTAGTAGGCCTACGACAATCACCTTAGTCTTATCTAAAAAAATAAGTTAGCCAGCTGTCATACAAGGCTGGACACTGAAGAAGTCAAGTCCACATGAGCCCTAGACACAGTTGAGCAGTGCTGGAAACCACAAGGTCATTTTACTGCATCCTTGAGATGAGCATGTGTGGAGGTATCTGCCATTTCTGTAAAAGTGAGAATGTTACACGTGTGAAACAGAGGTCCACTGCTCTGAACTTTGACTGCAGTTTGAATGTCAAAACAAATCTTTGAGTACCTGAGTACCTTGGACCCTGGATGTTTTTCAAAGCTCTTTTTCCCTGCAAGCCCTATTCTCACTGCATTACTCTCACTGACAGACTGTAGACTTAAAATCTGAGTGGAGAATAGGGAAAGTGTCACCAAAAAGTAATTTGGATTGCTTCTGTAGTAGTGTGAAAAGCCAGACTACTTGCTTTCACTTGCCTCTCTGCATATCTGCCTGACAATTACATCTCAGTCTTTCTCTCTCTCATCAGCCTAATTCTTAAATTTCTATATGACTTCCCATTGTACTAGCATATCTGAACTATCACCCCAAATTTCTGAGCTGCCACTCAACGTTTACAAGTACAACCTAAGGGACTGTCTTCCCACATGAAAACATGCAGTGCAGTGTTCCTTACACGAAGTAAATAATTGTGTTTTAAGTTTTAGTCTTGGATACAAGGAGATATTGATATAATCTATTATGACAGAATTTTAATTTTCACCACTATCAATTAAAAGCACCACTCTTAATAAATCAAGGATGAAGAGTCTTAATAAACAGTAAGATAAAAGAACAACTTATCATGTCTTTCATTTTGATGTATGTACTTAATATTCTCTTTCATCACTGTAAGAAGATAGTGATCTTGCCAAAAGCTAGAGCAGAGAGAGGCTGATAAACAGCCACCACTTTGCAGCTAACTGTGGAGTTTCCTTAGCTGCAAGATGTTATTAAAACTGTACCTTCAGCTTCTAAAAAAAATTTAATCTAGGTGCCTTTCGGGGAGAGGCAGTCAAATATTGAATAGCGGGCTGTTGTTCTCTTTCTGTAACTCCCACAGCATAAAATAACTAAAACCAATTAGATCTCTCATGCAAAATGTCAGCAGTTACTGCTGTGTCGTGGGCTCCGCAGCTGGCTTGGCGATGCTGTTTGGATGATGAGAACCTGGCAGTGTTGAGACTCAGCTTTAGCTCGAAGAAAAAACTGGTAATATTAATCCTGAAGATATCTTTGGGGAATGGATGGCTGGCAATACTGGATGAGGTTGCTGGTTGAAGTCTGACCTACTTTTGTAATGACCGAACAGCTTTACGATCTGGATGTTTCGTATGATCTGTTAGGCTCATATTGTGTCCGATACACTACACAAGCTGAAAGTAAACAGAGAAACTCTGAGCATTTGATTGGTTTGATCTTCATAAAAGAAGCTCTGATTCTTCAACTCAACAGTTTTCTTCAATTAATTGGCTCAAATGAGCTGCTCTGTAATAGGATTTATGTAACAATTGCTCTTATTGTATAACTTCACAGTACTGACACTATAATTGTGATTGAAAATGCACTTTCAAGTCCCTAACTTCAAATAATTCTGTCATGAGAAAAAGAAATCTTGTAAAATGAAATTTTAGTCTATTTACCACTTTTTAAAAATCACATCTTGACCAACATGCTGTCCAGGAGTAGTGAGGGCTGGCTACTCCCCAAGGACCAGGGAGCTGAGGCTGACAACACAGCTAGCACGGTAGAAGCCTCCTGCAGTAGCCAAGGGAGGTGAGCAGGACAGGTCTAGAGACAGCAGCCAGCTTCCACCAAGAGTCTGGATCATCAGGCAAGTTGTGGTGATGAGGCAGGCACATGGTCAAGCTGAGAAGTCAATCAATAGGTTGAGATTGGGTCCTATGAGGGTTAAACACAGTCAGACACAGCCTGATTATCTCCCAGGCAGGTCCGTAGTGACAAGGAAGGTCCTATGTCAAGCTGGGTTGTCAGTCCATGGGTCAAGGTTCAGATCAGCAGGTCTGATGGCCAGGCAGAGGCATGGCTGTGGCTGACCTGGAGACCAGCACTCCTGAAATATAGCAGGCAGAGAATGGGTGCTCAGGGCTGAACTAAACAGGACTCCTGGGCCCGTGGGCAGGAGTGGGGATGAAAGCCCCAGGTAAGGCTGGTCGGGGCCCAGTAAAATATACTAGTGTCATATATTATAAGCATTTATATTTTTGCAACGTATGTCACAACAATCAAAAATAATCTCCATAAAAAGACTACTTTCGTTGCAAAAAATTTGTCAACCTGACACTCCTGCATCTAGCTTAACGTGTTTTGCCATTATTCATTCATTCAGTAATGTCCTTTATCTTTATCTATTAACCAATACTGTCAGTGCATCAGAGCAGGGATCATCTTCCATTATGATACCTTGAATCCCATGAACAACTATCTGAAACCAGTGGAATCAATAAAGACATCTACACCCAGCAATTCAGCTACTGCGCATCAATGCATGAATTGGAAACTTCAAATCAGGCATCACAGAAGTAGTAGTAATGCCAGCTCAGCTCTGCGAGCAAACTAGTCCTGTTCGTGTGTTGTAGTTTTGTTACTTCCAGTTATAGTCTGGAGATCTCTACATCATCTGTAATTGTCATGTTCCACTCAGCCTTGCTTAGACTATAAAAAACACGAAGAGGGTTTTTTTCTCTGTTCTGTTTTGTTTCATTTTGTTTTGGATACTGAGTTTGTTTATCCCTTCTGAACACCACCTAAAATGCAATGTGTTTCCAATCAACAGCTTTGGTTACTATGACTTTAAAATTAAGCTGCTGTTCATGAGTCTATGAAGGACCGTGTCAAAACTTTACCCCAGCTATCTATGCTACGCTTTCTGTTAAAATTCTGTCATCCAGACAGAGCCTGTGGAAACTTGTATTTTATATATAGTGATTGCAAGTTCAGAAATTCAAACATTTAAACATATCAGTCTTTAATGGCTAGGAGGTAGAGCATTACCATCTCCAAAGTTAAAATGTGTCACCTAATTTTTGTGAAACAGAAAGAAGAGATGAAAAAAATATTTTAGCTTAATGTTAGCAATGTGAAATGTTGACCTTGAGGACACAACTGAAGGTTTATCTTTCTGTCTTTGCTGGAGGCAAGATGACTGGGTAAGTCACAGCACTAGGAAGGATGTGTTCGGGATTTGTGGGAATGTTTGATGTTTGATGGGGACTTTTGTCAGTTCAGTGCAATAGCCTTCCTCTTTCTAACTGCAACATGTGCAACCAAGTGTTCAGATAAGCCTGTTGTCATAAGCTCAGATGTAAATATCTTAAAAAATAGCTGAAAACTAAAAATTAAAGGCACAGAAGTTATCACTATGAGCAATAACAGGAGGTGTTCGTATGCACAAGAGGGTTTGACTTACAGCTGCTGGAGAAAACATAGCTCAAAGCCTCACACTTAGACAGTAATATTTACTGATTTGTTTTAGTTTCAACTGCAGTGTATACTTCTTGTGAAAGAGAAAAGCCTAATACATCAGTGGTGAACAACACCACAGATACAGCTTCTTTGCCACTATGTCCCTCCAATTTTACACCAACATAACTCCAGTTATTTAAAGTATATTTCCTACTGAAAAAGATTATTACAACTCACAAAAAGTTCAAGCTCAGATGATGATATGCACTGATGTGTTGCTAGGCTGCCTATTACCTCCTACCAAAACATGTGAGGGTATTATGCTAAATCCAAACCCTCACAGAGAAAGAACTCTTCAACATAAGTTGCCAAATCAAAAACTTGGAAATCAGCAACTGCCAAATATAGGTTTTCATGCTGCTTTTACATTTTCTGTAGCTACGCTACAGTCTTAATTGCACTGTAACATCCCATGTTTCCAAAGACACCTGCTTTATTCAACACACATAACAGATGCTACTCAGGGAATTCATATGTGATTGTGCAGTGAATGCAGCTATTAGGAGGTTTGCTGAGAGCAAGGTAAAGGACTTCAGGAAGTGAAGAAAGGCATTGATGTTAGAGCACATGAACACAATAATAAAATGATCTGTCTTTTCTCCATGTCTTTGCCATTTGCAGACTTTTGGAAATCATGAAACAATTCACACTAAAATATGAGAAGCTAGAAAAACTCCGGGTTCCTCTATGATTGGACTCTGCTCCAGATCACTAGGACTAACTGGGAACAGAGATGACCATTTCCTATTTCAACTAACATCTACAAAATGCTGCTCAGGGCCTCTGACAACATGCTGGTGCAGCCTAGATGTAGAAGCTGTGAACTGGAAGGCTCTGTAATTATTCCGCAGGGGCAGTGACTACTCTGAGGGATGGGTACACTCTGTGGGCCACCTTACAAACTGGTTCTTGTACTCAATTTGCATACACTCAGAGGCATTTGGAGAATATCATGGCTCACTGCAAGCTTACACCATTGTTTACACTGGGTACTGAATGGTACTAAGTGGAAAAGATTGTATGCACCTGGACCTCATCCCACTGTGGAGTTGAACCTTGCCCAAGGCAGACACCAAAATCCATGAGCTGGGAGCATCCCTAGGCTGCAGGAAGTGGTCGTCATCTGAGTGAGTGAAGATAAGAACCTTTATTTTTTGTTTCTTCATTTATAAATGTGGATTTTTAATAGCACAATTTATGGTCATGAAAGTAGGACATCCACGAGTGGGCCCTCAAATGGTATGTGGAACAGACAGGAATTCGCAACAAGCAAGTCATCCCTGTGTGGAATAAGGGCAGAGTGCTCCAGCATAATGAGTTGAGGTTGCAGGTAGCAGGTCAGTCTGCATTGCCTTTCCACATTGGCACTGAGGTTACATAGGAAGAGCATTGGTTAATGAAAGGAAAAAGGATCAGGTGAAGGGAATGGACTACTGATGAAGAGTGGAAAAGGAAAAAGATGTGCAAGTCCCTTCCATTAACTGAAAAAGGTCCTGTGTTATTTTCACATATATGTGTCCACTTCCTTTCCTATTCATAATGTTGAGTTTGTTCCTGCTTTCCCCACCATGAAAAAGCAAAAGCAACAGCACTGCTGGAAAACTATAGGGAAACATCAAACTGGGGGCAAAGCAACATCAAAGACCCCCTTGATGGATTCTTCATCAGAATCAGATTCTTCAGTATCAGAATATAAGATTAGATATTACACAATACAAGACTATTAACTAGCGATTCCTTAAATTTTGAGCAGAACACTTATGTCTTGATAAATAGTCACATAATCAGAATATTAGATCAGATATTAGGAATAAAATTTTTACTGTGAGGGTGGTGAGGCACTGGAACGGGTTGCCCAGAGAAGCTGTGGATGCCCCATCCCTGGAGGTGTTCAAGGCCAGGCTGGATGAGGCTTTGAGCAACCTGGTCTAGTGGTGGGTGTCCCTGCCCATGGCAGGGGAGTTGCAACTAGATGATCTCTAAGGTCCCTTCCAACCCAAACTGTTCTATGATTCTATAACCATAATCTTGCTGGTGAGTGCTGAGGCTGAGTGATCCCAGTGAATTATCTGTGTGAGTGTTTCTCATTGCCCACAAAAGGTCACAGTTGAGTCCATATTAAAAAAAAACTTGTGAAGTGTACACACTATGCTACAAATAGCAGAGCAGATAAAAACAAGACAAAACAAACGTATATATCTAGTGTAAATTTACATAACTCCACACAGACTTCACTTCTTACCTATATTAATTTACACTAGTTGCAGATCAGCCTGGGATCTTTCTACCTGAAGCTTACAGATGAAAAACCTTATTCTGCATTTTTTGCATTCTTGAAATTCACATTATATTAAGAATTTATGAAAGGAAGGCTTAAAGCCTAAATTAAACCATTAATTCTCTCCTGTGCTAACAGATCATAGCAGATTAGAAAGGAAGGAAGCAAGACAAGGAACAGAAGGCGATTATTTTTGTGAAATATAAATTATCTTTGACTGTATACTCCTTGGGAGGTGGGAGCAGGCCATCATTGATTGTTTCTTAAAGTGATTGGGTGTGAAAATCCTTAAACAGGGACTAATGATGAAACCTCTGCAGTTTCTTCCTCTTATTGTTAAATCATCAATAATATGTGACCTGAACAGCAGCTCTGAGAAAGAACTATGTGCCTAAAAACTCCTGTATTTTTTCTAACTACATTAGTTGTCCTGATAAAAGATATTACCTCCCCAAAAACATTCCCCAGTAAGAAACAAAATGCATGTGTGTATATATGTTCTTAATTGTCTAATTATCTTAGTTGTCTTAGTGGAGTTGTATGATTGTATTACAAGAAAAGTTTGCAAAGCATTCCAGTAATGGATATGAAGAAGAAAGGGGAGGACAGGAGAGTGAAAAAGGAGGGGTAGAGACTCTGTGGAGGCATTCTGCTTCTGTTAGCAAATATCTTGGCAATTACCTGAAAATCTAGAGGATTTTTGAAGGAGTGGGGATGGGGGAACTGACAGTCATACTTGGGATAAAGAGGAACTGCTGCGTTTGGTCTGACCTTTCCGCTGTGGAAACTGTATTTTCTGGTCACTGAGAGAAAGGGAACAACTCCCTTTCATGTCTCCATGAACAAGGCTTCCAGCCTGGTGGTGTCAGAAGTAAGGAGAAAGGTGGGGGTGGTGGCACATACCACTTTTTAGGAGGGCTGAGGAAAACAAACTGTCACCATGATCTGCAGAACAATACCAGGAGAAGAGGACAAATGGCAGGGGAGATGGTAAAGACAAGAATCCATCTTGCTTCAAGGTGAAACCAGTGTTGTGACGAAGGCAACAGCCTGCAGGGCCATGGGGCCAGGCCACCATAATGCCAGTGTGGAAGGAAAAGCCACATACCACGTGCACCTATAGTCAGTGCAGTTGCAACACTGCGGTTGTGACACTGTCTGGTGGCCCAAGACAGACACTAATAACAAACCCACTACTTCTCCAACACCATCCTTCAGCCCATACATACACTTACCACTCATTTTAAACAACTACAGCAGAGCTGTTTATACCTAAGCTAGTCAGATGACATGTTTGTAGTCAAAAGAGAGAAAGAGGTACTATTAGCTCACAACTCGTGAGCTATTTTAGATACCTGCAGTGTGGTGAGTCACACCTTGAAAGTGCCTATTCTTCCTTGTTGCCTCTAAAGGAAACTCAGTTTGGTGAAATGTTTCTGTGTTTGATGAGGTGAACCTAAACTTTTCAGCTCACCTTATTACTCATTTGGAGTAAAATATTTCAGATATGTTCCCTTTTTTTAAGTGAATGTGTAGCCCTGTATGCATCCATTTCGGTCACAGATTGTATCTTCTCAACTTAATCAACCGAGACAGCCCAGTCATTTTGATCATGCTCTTTACCTGACTGAAAAGGCTGAGAATTGTTTGCATATAACCAAGAGCTCTGCAGCTGGAGCTAACAGCTACAGCAGAAGTTGCACAGGTGCCTGTATATATTACGAAAGGAAAACTTTCAATCATTTAAGCAGTGTGGTTAAAATCATGGCTGAAAAAGTATTGCTTAATCACACTGCATAGGTGTGCCACTCATCCAGTCAGTGCTCAATTAAACTACACAATAGAAGACTATTAATGCACAATTCCTTATAATTCTGAATAGAACACTTATGGCTTGATAAATAGTCCCATTTTATTGGGCACTCTTTTTAAATGCACTGTTTGAGTATAGATAAAAAAGCAGAGCCAGTTGGCTTGCAGATGTTACTTTCATTAATGAATTAATGTGATGTGTAATAGATTCTATTGATTGCCATTAAATCAAACTTCAATAGATTAGCTGGCATATTTGACAAACTTAGTCATTTTCTATGTAATGATGACAAGATGACTCATCAGCATGACACTTTGTAGACAGAAGTAACATTTTTGTACACTGGCTCCTTTATCACCTCTACAGCTTGACTTTGAGGGCTGCTGGTTGAAGTTATTTTGTCTTGGCTAGTGTAACAAGGGTCACCAGAGGATACAAGATATTCTCTTTGTGAGATTCCCTCCACACTACCCTCAGAGACAGCCAGCTCGGTTTAGCTCTGGGTATAACCACTTGTACCTCCTCAAAGAAATGTAGCTCAAGGCCAAATTCAATACAAGACTGTTTAAATCTTTATTACTGGCATCAGTACAACGTAACAGCAGGAGATCCAAGAACTTTTTCTCTTAAGTTGGTGCTGAGATACAAATATGAAAGCTAACTGAAAAAAAACAGAAGAGATAATGTGTTTCTAGAAGGCTGTTTGTACTATTTTTCTGCACTTTATTTTTCTTAAATGGTCCAGTGCTCTTTTTCCCCCCCTTCCCTTAAAATTTGGTATGTAAGCTAAGAAATAGTATGTGATTTTCCAGTATAATCTTGCATTATGTACTGACTACAGGGACGAAGTAAAAAAGTATATACCATAGGGTTGTTCAAACAGTGGGTGTCCTTGAAGAAAACATTTCTGTGTTAATGAAAATATACTGATGAGATAAAGCTGCATTATAAATAAATATTCATGTATGATGAGACCTTTGAGATAGTTTCAGTAGGTTCCTATGTATAATCTAACACATTATTTTAAAGGACAAAGTCTCCTAAGGTTCGTGGTAGGCATTCTCTCTTATCATCCTGAACGTCAGTCTCACCACTACAGCTCTGCAAAGATTCTTACTGCATGGCATTAATGAGAGTAAAAGTGCCTGTATTGTGAAAAACATGGACTAGCTTCATTTTATACTATAAAAGATCACCAGTGAGGTCCCTTTTATAAGAAGATCTGAGGCATAGCCATTTAGATAAAAGATACATTTTAAAGGGATTCAAGAGCATTTTAAACCTTTTCTTTTAACAATTTTTTGCAATATCTTCAAAAGGAGAAACTGTGTCTTAAGATAACCTTAAAGTTTCACAGGTGAACTTGCAAAAGACAGGAGACAGTAAAACTATGGCAATTTTGTACAGCCATTGATCTCTATGAGTTAATTTCATTTTAATCTCTGACTATTTACACTATGTGTCTGCACATGTATTTTTCCAGCTGTATTATGAATGCACTTGGGGATTTACAAATAGGTTCATTATTGGGCACAGCTTGGCTTCCACTGGTATATGCAGGGATGCAGATGCAGCATGGATGAAGTGGCTTTTTCTAGGTGACATAAAACACACCAGCCAGTATCTGCACAGGAGCATGGGGTTACATCCCTCCTTCCTAACCATTTCCCACCTTCCCTCCTAACAAATTCACAACTCCTATTTGTCATCCACTTCACTAAGAGAACGTTCACACAAACACTGAGAGCTTCTGAAAATCCTGCCCCAGAGGAAAAGGCTGTATTGTGATATCTCAAAGTGAGGATCAGTGAGGACTGTAGATTCATCTGGCTAGGTTTATAGCTCTTATGTTTTTAGTGTCCTTGTAGATCCATTTTAAAAGCCAGAATCTTCCAGTTTATTTCATTTGTTCAAAAAAATCTAAATGTGACAATGTAATCTCTGAGACTTTCCTTATTCTATGGAGACAGAATTCTCCATTTCATTTTGTTAATACCCTCATCAATATGCTTTATGTTCATCAAAGTATCCCAGCGGGCAGGAAACATGTAGCGAATGGCTCGGTAAGCCTCATGTCCTTCACCCCATGCTTGTTGAGATATTAAATCTTCTTCATATCCCCAGTGCATCAGCCATTATTTTGGAGGCAGATTTTAAAGCTCTTATTCACAGAGGCTTAAATCCTGATCAAAAATTGTCTGAAATCATCAAGGCCTGTGCTGGCTGCTTAGCCCCTTCAGAAGATGCGCTTGTCAGCATGGTCTGGGACTCATGAGTCTATTCTCACACTGATTGTTTATTAGAATGAAATAAATGAAAGAGCCATGCAATAAGATGGGCCTGGCAAGTCAAGATTTTATGTCCAGCATGTGTTCTGCATGTAACGCGCACTCACAGAAATTGGACAAGAATTCCCGCCTTCCTTTTTTCCAGGTAAAGTGGAATTTCTCTGTTCTAATTTTGCCTTTTTCTAGTCTCCAGGCTGGCATCTGGTGGCATAGATTACCAGAGGGACCTTGAGGCAGGAGGTCAGCCAGGGGTGCTGCTAGAGACTCGAGCAGCGCAAAGCGGCTGCAAAATTCCCTTTTCTGGCAGCCCCTCAGCTGGCTAGACATTTGCAAAGAATGAGCAATGCACTGAGGGGTGGTGTTGAAAGGATGGACGGAAGATGTGCTGATTATTCTCTCAGCGGCATCCACTTAGCAGATCCTTTATGATGAGCTTGGAAGAGTTTGCATGTGCTTCACTAAGTCACCCTATCTTATATAGTCTAAAAGTAGAAGCCAAGAACTGAATGAGCCTTTACTTACCCTTTCATCTCCACAAGCAGCCTCCAAGGAGTAGCATTTGGAGGCATGCCCTGGATGAGGCCAGATTCATTGCACAAAAATTACATTTATCCTCCAGCTCAGTAAATATTTCTTTTCCAGTTCTGTGAAATCCACAAGGTG